>NC_048912.1:841656-932217 GCF_011077185.1 Oxyura jamaicensis
CCGTGCGGGACATGGCGGGCCCGGCCCGGTGCTGCGCAGCGCCCCGCGCGCCAAAACGGCCCCGCCGGAAGGGACCGGCCTCTTCCGCCGCCGCCGCCGCCGCCGCCGCGGCTGGTGCGGTGCCCTCGGCGCCTCGGGTCCCGCCGGCCGCGTGCCCGGAGTCCGCCCGTCTCTCCCCGCGTCCCGCCCCGGCCGGGCGCAGGTTGCCTGCTCCAGAGAGGGCCCTGCCTCTGCCCCGACAGGCGCCGGGGGCCGCTGCCCGCCGAGGCAGGGGGCGCGGGGGCGCCGTTACCTGCGCGAGCGGCGGCTCGGGCTGCGCGGATCCAAGCTCGACCTTGGATCGGTCAGGGAGCAAAGCGCTTCGAGTTCAAGGCGGAAAGTCGGGGTGCGGCTAGGTCGCCCGTTGAAATTAATCAGCCGCCACCGCCAAACGCCAGGGGCTGGGGGCTCATCGCCCTGCAGCGGGTGGTGGGTGCTGGGGGTCCTGCTGGAAGGGGCTCATTCTGGTAACCCGACCCTGAGCCTGCAGCACCCACAGGCAGGACCCCGACCTCACTGCTTTGGAGCCACGCGGGCCTGGGGAGCGCTTTTACCACCATCTGAGGGCTCATCTGCAGTTAGTTGCTGGTGCTGTGGGTGCTCTGCCTTGTCCGAGCTGTGTGCTGGACAGAGGAACACCAGCAAGCATAGGCAAGCAGGGTGGTGTAGGTGGGGGATAAAATGCACTGGGGGCGCAGGGAGGAGCCTCAGGGCCCTGACATGGCCTGGGCCTTGCCAGGCCTGGCAGAACAGCCCCAGCCCGATGCTGGAGGCCTCTCCTCATGGGTGGCTCAAACTACTTGGTGCTTAGGGGTGAGCTCGTGAGCAGCCCCAGTGATGCTGGCCTTGGTGTGGGACTCACGAGCAGCTTCTGACCTGCCCCAAGCTATGGTCCCACTGTGCAAATGCAGGCTGGCTTTGCTTGTTAAAATGCTCACTTGCAAAGCCCAGCGGCCTAGGGTCAGGACCGTCAGGCAGCAGTCCATCCCTGTCAGCGGCAGAAGCTCCAGAATTATCTTCGCTCACAGTCACCATGGGGCCGTTCCGACTGCAGAATGGGGCCTGCCCCACTGGCTCCTGCAGCACTGGGCTGGAAGGAGCCATGTGGCAGTGGAACCTGTCCCCACTGAGCACCACCACAGCTTGGGTGTTCTCCAAAATGTTACTTCTCTTAAGTGCTAGCTTTTGTCTGAGCAACTAAATGTGTTCGTAAAAATATTTGTTTTAAGAGCAAGGAAAACCAAATGCCATGAAAAGCCACAAAGTGGCTTTTCCTGACAATCCAGGTGATTCCTGGAGTCTGTTGAGGATAACTTCCTGGTCCAGGAAATAGACTGACTTGAGGTGAAGCCTTACTAGACCTGGTGCTCACCAGTGTGGAAGAGAGCATTAGAGGGGTTAAGATTGGAGGCTGCCTGGGCTGTAACAACCATGCCCTGGTGGAGTTTGTGATCTTGAATATAGGTCTGGCAAAAAGCAGAGTCAGGACCCTGAACTTCATTAGAGCAAACTTCTGGCTGCTCAAGGAATTACTGGCTGGGATGCCCTGGGAAACTGTCTTTAAGGGCATAGGAACAGAACAGAGCTGACAGCTCCTTAAGGACACCCTTCTGAAAGCGCAAAAGCTCTCCATCCCCCAGCAGAAGAAATCAAGCAGAGGAGGCAGGCAACTGGCTTGGCTGAGCAAGGACCTGCAGCTTAAACTGAGTGAAAAGAGGGAAATGTACAGGAAGTGGAAGCAGGGTTGTGTAGCCTGGGAGGAATACAGGGGTGTCATCTGGATGTGTAGAGATGGCATCAGGAAAGCCAAGGCACAGATGGAGCTGAACTTGGCAAGTGATGTGAAAAACAAGAAGAAGGGGTTCTACAGATACATAGGCAGGAGGAGACAGGCCAAGGAGAGCGTTCCTCCTTTGATAAATGAGACGGGATAACTGCCTTCCTCAGACATGGAAAAAGCTGAGGTACTCGGTAAGTGTTTTGCCTCAGTCTGCACTGGTGGTCAAGTTTCCTATGTCTGTCAGAACCCTGAACCTGAGGAGAGGGTGAGAGGAGCGGATTCCGTCCCACTGTAACAGTGGAACTAAGTCTGGGACCACCTAAGGAAAGTGGATGTGTACAAGTCCATGGGGCCAGATGGTATACATCCCAGGGTGCTGAGAGGGATGGCTGATGCGGTTGCTGAGCCACTCTCCATAATATTTGAAAAATCATGGTGAAGTCCCTGGTGACTGGAAAAAGGGAAACATCACTCCCATTTTTAAGAAAGGGAAAAAGGAAGACCCAGGGAACTACAGGCTGGTGAGCCTTACCTCTGTGCCTGGGAAGATCACGGAGCAGATCCTCCTGGAAGACATGTTAAGGCATGCATGAGAGGTGAAAAGAGGTGATCCGAGACAGCTAGCACGGCTTCACCAAAGGCAGATCTTGCCTAACCAATCTGGTGGCCTTCTATGCTGGAGCGATGGCATTGGTGGACAAAGGAAGGGTGATGGATATCATCTGCCTGGACTTGAGTAAAGCCTTTGATGTGGTCCCTCACCACATCCTTCTCTCTAAATTGGAGAGATACGGATTTGAAGGATGGACTGTTAGGTGGATAAATAATTGGTTGGCTAGTAACAGCCAAAGGGTTGTGGTCAATGGTTCTATGTCTGGGTGGAGGCTGGTCAAAAGTGGAGGCTGGTCCCAAGACCAACTCCTGAGGAGTTGGACCAGTGCTCTGAAGGACCTGAGGACCAGTTCCTGAGCTCCTGAGGACCAGTGCTCTTCAAGATCTTTATCAATGACATAGATGACAGAATTGAGTGCACCCTCAGCAAGTTTGCAGATGACACCAAGGTAAGCGGTGCAGTCGATACAATAGAGGGAAGGGATGCCATCCAGAGGGACCTGGACAGGCTAGAGAAGTGAGCCCGTGAGAACCTAATGAGGTTCAACAAGGCCAAGTGCAAGGTATTGTACTTGGGCTGGGGCAATCCCAGGTATTTATATAGACTGGGCGAAGAAGAACTTGAGAGCAGCCCTGCAGAGAAAGACTTGTGGGTCCTGCTGGATGAGAAGCTGGACATGAGCCAGCAGTTTGTGCTTAGAGCCCAGAAGGCCAACTATGTCCTTGGCTGCATTAAAAAAGGGGTGGCCAGCAGGGAGAGAGAGGTGATTGTCCCCCTCTGCTCTTGTGAGATCCCACCTGGAATTCTGTGTGCAGGCTTGGGGCCCCCAGCACAAGAAGGATGTGTAGCTCTTGGAACAGGTCCAGAGGAGGGCCACTAAGTTGATCAGAGGGCTGGAGCACCTCTCCTATGCAGAAAGGTTGAGGGAACTGGGCTTGTTTAGCTTGGAGAGGAGAAGGCTCTGGGGAGACTTCATTATGGCCTTCCAGTACTTGAAGGGAGCATATAAACAGGAGGGGGAACGCCTGTTTACATGTGTTGGCAGCGATAGGACAAAGGGGAATGGTTTAAAACTAAGACGGGAAATTTAGGTTAGGTATAAGGAGAAAGTTTTTCACTCGGGGTGGTGAGGCACTGGAACAGGTTGCCCAGAGAAGCTGTGGATGCCCCATTGCTGCGGGTGTTTAAGGCCAGGCTGGATGCGGGTCTAGGCAGCCTGATCTGGTGGGTGGGAACCCTGCCCAGAGCAGGGGGGGTTGAAACTAGATGATCTTTAAGGTCCTTTTCAACCCAGGCCTGTCTATGATTCTATAAGTGTGTCTAATCAATGATAAATAGGCTGTGTACTCTGAATCCCACAGTATTTCTTCCTCTGGATAAAAGAAAGGATGTGCTTCCTTGGACAGGCCTGAGCGTTTCTTTTGTTTAGGTGCATCTGCTTGTAAACTACAAATCTGAGCATGGTTTCTGAAAAAATAATGCCAGTCATGGTGGAGCTTTCCTTTTAAAATACGACTTTAAAAATAGTACTGGCTGTTCCTGTAAAATGGCTCTTTTTTCAACAACACATCTGAAATGCCTGTCAGATGCAACAGCCAAGGGCTTAGCAGGAGCCAAATGAGGAGACAAGATATGTTGCAGAGCATCTGCTACAGACTCCTACCCCTCTCAGTCACTTGTTCAATAGATGAGTGATATTCCTTGAATATCCTCCAAGGGATGGTGCTGTCTTGCGTGAAATAACGCTTTAATCCATATTTCTGACTGGAACTTTGAATTCCAAGTTAAATCATTAACACATCCTGCTCATCTGGACCACTGAGAAATAGGACAGTTAAAAGCCCAACAGGGCCACTCCAGCCTCCTTCTGATAAAATCAAACTTAAGTCTAAACTAGGTGAGACAGGGAAGCAGAACTGATTTCCTGCTGGAGCTCTTGAATTGTCTGCATCTTGGGAATTCAGAGAGATATGCTAAATGCCAGCACGAGTGCTACATGTATCAAGGGACTACCTTGTTTCTGCAGGTGCTTCAAGCAAACTTTCCCGTCAGCGATGAGGGCGGTGGAAAGCTGCAGTGTGTAGAGCCACCGCACAAAAGGAGGCTTGGGAACAGGAAAGTCATCGCTCATGGGATCATTTTCCCTCCTCTGCCCCAAGGCAATACCTGATATTCTGACAGGTTCATGCCTCTTCTGCCCAGTGTGCTCCTGTTTCTCACCTCAAGATAAACACAGCAACAAAATGCAAGGAAATGCATTTATGCAAGGGCAAGGGGAGCAAGCACAAGCTCTTGGTTTGCTCCATGACTTTTAAGTTTTCTTGCACCTTAAAGAAATTTAGCTTCTCCCGTGCATTTATTTATTCAACTGAAAAACTGAATTAATACCTGCTTTTCTAAAGCACGAGATCCTTACATTGAGATTTATTACAAGCATTTATTTGGCACCTATTAGCATTTTACAAGGCTTAGATGGAGACACTTAATATCTCAGTGAGAGAAACCAGAGCACCTGCTCCCCTTCTGCTGAGAGGTGCTGTGAAAGCACTAAGGACTATTACTGGTACTGGGGGATTTCATACCTGCTCCTGGGGCTCCTACTGACCGTCCGGGTGAAGAGCCCCAGCAGATAGCCCCCGTGCACTGTCACATGCTTAGACTGGCTGGGGAGCCTCGGCTGCTCCAGCACACCTGCAAGCCATGCGGCACGGCAGGCAAACCTGTGCGGCGAAAGCTGTGGGGCACATCCTCCTTCGGCTGCTGGAAAAGCTCGTGAGTCTGCTGTGAGCAGGCACTCCCCCAAGCACATAACGCACAGCTCATGGTGCGTGAAGAGCTGCCCTAAAGCAGAAGTACGCTGGATTCAACAGCTTCTCAAAGTATTCATGCTGAGAGAAAGGCAAGTAACTTTTAGCACTGAGTCAGGTGAATTAAACATTCACATATATTTGCTGAAAAAATTATATACATCTGTAGCAAGGCTCTGCCAAGTCTGAAAGATAAGCATCATCTAGTCACTAAATTAAAAAAATAAAAATCTGACTTTTAAATCTTTTTCTTTTTATCCATGTTCAAGAGCACAGACAGTTTATTTTGTTAGCACATTTTGGTGAAGAATGTATGTTTGTGTGAGTATCCATGAAAACTGGTGAAAATTTGGTATTGTTTTGGATATGATGGAAAAGTATAAGAAGCCACTTATGCCTTACAGTCTAAATAATCCACAGAGTATATCAGGTTGCAAAAGGGTCACAAAGTAGCAGTCAAAGAGAAGCCTAAACACCCAGAGACTTAGCATACATGTCCGATAAGTAAGAACAAGGTATAGAGCATGCTGGCTAATTAAATAAATTTCATTTTAAACCCTGTTCCTTATGAGTGTAACCCTGGAAAAACCATCCCATACAAGAAATGGACTCTGAAGAGATTTCTGTATCCATTCACAGTAAGGCTTTGAAGATATATGAAGTTTTATAGCATTTGTATTTTAAGGATTTAGGGCAAGTACATGTTCTACTGAATAAAAAGAAAGTTAGTACTTAAAAGGTTCAAAAATATATCAATCGTGATTTTTTTTACATAAATAAATTATATTGATTTTGGATTTAACAGCTGAAAAAACCCCTTCTGCTTCCACTGGAGGCAAAACTGAACAAAATGTTAGTTAAATAGAGATAGCAGCATTTCTAAGAAATCTGTCGATAGTGATACAGTATCTATGCTACAAGGATGTTATTAAATAGAACACATTTAATTACTGGGGGGGATGGAGGGGTTGCATTATGATTGGTTACATACTTAAAAAAACCATCCAAACCAGTAAACTGGGAATAAATTCTGTGAAAGTATAAACCAAATGTTTTTTAGATTGTGGGTAACAGACTTCTTTGAGATGCTAATTTTAACATGTACATAATTTATAATCCCAAATGTATAAAAGACAGTGACAAAAAGCATCATAAATAAATAATGCAAACTGAAATAGTTATGTCAAAACATTTGGACCATCTGATAAATTAGCAAAACTGTAACAGAAAATAAGTAAAAAATACAGTAAATTGTGACAACCAAATGTGTAACTGATTACTAGCACACTCCCAGCTCCCTCAACAGCCTGCCATCTCACTGCTGCACCACTGTGTTTATTTCAAGTCTCAAACCATGAGCTGCAAATAAGAACAAGCCCAAGTGAAAGAAAAACTAAATAAGGAGTGAAGGGAAGGAGAAAACAAAGAGTTGCCTGTGGAGGTGTCTCAATACACAGAGTTTCGGGCACTGATTGCATTAAAAACCTGTCAATTTAAAATGCATATATCAAAATGATTTGCCAATGGGGGGACTTGGAAATACTGTTCAACAGCAAGTAGAACAGAGAGGAATGGAAAGAACAAGCAGAAGTGATCTCTTCACAGTCTAACACTAGAAAAGAAGAATAAACTCAAGCTTTGAAAATCTCTATTGTCCTTCTTGAAGGACTCTCAAAGTAGTAAAGCTGGCCTACAGCTTTTTTCTTGTTTTCTGAAAGGATGCTGCATCTGGGGTACAGATTGTAAAATCTTAAAACTCAAAAAGCCTCAGTGTTCATATAAGAGCATTAAAATCAGTGTGGCCTGTTCATGGCTGGAAAAAATTACCCTTACAGCAATTCTAACGCCACAGATGAGAACTAACGCCATAGATGAGAACTGAATACTAGCAGAATGATGAAGAAACTGGTAGCTACAGGTACAGTAATCCCAAAAAAGTCATGCAAGATGTGCAAAACATTTTCAGCTCAGGCTGAAAAGTTCTTGTAACTATCAAGGAAAGGGCAACTAAAACTCCACTTAACATAAAACCAAGCTTTGGTTTTAAAAAATACAAAATAATGTCTACATAATATTTTCACTCAATGTAGTTTGCTTCCAAACCTTTGAGGTGTGTGTGGGGGCATGATAAAGAAATTATATCACTGCCAGTAATGTTTTTTTCTTTCAAAGAAATGAATATATGCATTTTCAATCATTAGTTATATACTTCTGTCTATACTACTATTCTAGTAACCATGATAAAATAGGGAAATACTTCAAATCAAAAATACACATTAGCACTTACTATAGCTGTGCTTTTTACCCCCAAATACAGGCTTTTTCATTCAGTGTTACGGTAGAAAGAAATACCCTTGTCTTTGTGTAGACCAAGAGGTAAAAACTTTTCTTTTGCTCTGTTTTTGCTTCTTTTTCTTCTCAAGTATGTGAGCGGTTTGGGGGGTGACTGAGAACTGGATTTGCTATTGTTGGTTGGGATGAACAACTGGAAAACAGAACGAGAATTCTGTGCCTCCCATACTAGCTAGACAACACTGTTTATCTAATAAAGTGGCAAGACCCTGCAACTATTAACATATAATATGTCACCATAGTTTTCTGACAGGGAATTAGGTAGATAATATTACTCATGGAAACACAGGTTTATGAAGGTGGAGTGGGGGCAGGAGGGTACGTAACAAATAGTTATGGGATAAGAAACTTACAAGCCACAATCTTTTTTCAATGAAACAAAAGTTCTAATTGGTATCATTAACTTCTTTGAGCTCCTCCTCTGCTGGTACATCCTGCTCTTTCTCTGCTGATAAAGGTGGTGTTTGCTCTGTACAGTTTTGACCGTTTGCAGCTTCTTTTTCAGGCAGCAAGACAGTTTCTGGTTCTGGATTTGCTGATTCCCCTTTAGCTTTCTTTCTCTTCCGCTTCTGGCTCTCCAGGTTTGCTGCCTCAGAATGTCTGGTTTGCTGTATGCCTGGCAATGCCATGCCAATGCCAGGGGAAAGAAACATTGACGGATAGATCAGTCCAGGTGACATCCCTGGGATAAGAAATGGGTTAAAAGCTACAGGACTACTGGTAGTTATTGCGGAGTCTGTCTGATTAGAAAACGAACTAGGACCAGGCTTATCTTCAGAGAGAGTTTCTTTTTTCACATCCTGGCTACTCTGTTTATCCTCGGTAGCTTTCTCTGTGTTTGATGTACCGCTTTTTGTTGTGCTTGTTAATGAAGTTGGAGCAGTCGCAGTACAAGTAGTTGTCATTGGTGGGTTCAGAAGTCCTCCAACACCAAACATCTGTGGTACAGTAGCCATGCCTGGCAGCATCATAGGCAACATACTTAGGGTGCTTTTCACATCCTCACCAGCAGGCACAGCTGCAAATCCAGCAGGAAACCCAACCAGCCCAGTCAGGGGGATCCCTTGCATGTTTCTCATGTTCTGAATTCCTACCAGATCCATTCCAGCAATCAGTCCGTTCATGAATAATGGTCCCATTCCAGAAGAAGAATCTGCTACAACACCAGGGGCTTTAATGAGTTCACTTCTAGGCCTTCTCCCCCTTCGACGGGGTCCTGCGTCTCGGAGCACAGGCTCCGTTAGGATACGGTTGAATTTACTTTCTGGTAAGTAGCCCTAAAAATGAAACACAACAGAAAATACCTAACAGTTACTATTACATCAAGGAAAATCTGGCTTTTCTGTGCTTACATCTGCATCCCAGATGGTGTCAGCACAGGAATATTTGCCTACATGATTCTGGATATGGAATTTGAGAGGTATACACAACTTTTCCCCAAGGGATGCTGCCAAATGCAGAACACCCTCACTGTGTCCTGGCCCAATATTCAGAGCATCATAGTGCACAGGGAGGAAAGGAGGAAGCACAGACAGCAGCCTTTTCGGCTTTACCTGAGCCCTCACCATCAACTGTTCCTGAGGACTGAAACCCTTCCTAGTATGAGAAGCAACAGGGCAGCTCCATGTCAGAAACTTCAAGTTCATTCCCACCCCAGCTTTAGTCCTGGCTTCAGCAACAGCTGGAGTATTAGCTCTTTTTAAATGCTAAGGGCCAAATTTTCAATGCTCTGCCAGACAGCAAGGCTACATGGAATGGCATACAGACAGTGGGTGTGCTGCTGAACTGCTCACAGTTAGAGCTTCACTGAGTCACCAGCGCAGTTCTTGTGAGCACTCACATATGGGAACACAGCCCAGCAACTACAGCATGGGTGCAACAATCTGCTTACATGGAGCAGTGCAGGGAGATCCACAGCACAGCTTAAAACTCCATTTTTCAGCGTTCTCATCACAAATATTTAAATGTCTCCTTTTGTGTCTCCCTCGAATTTCAAAGACTGCTGGCCTTTGAACAGTTTCCAACAATAGATTTGCAATATAGAAAGTATTACCCATTGACACCTGAAGTGTAATAAGTTGAATCAAATGAATCAGGAAGTTTGCACAGCCCAACTACTTCCCCAAGAGGGAGAATTTTCTGCTCTGCTCCCACTGGTGTTTGTGAAAATCTGCACAGGATTACGAATATGCCTGGGCACTGCAGGGCAGCCTGCCTGATGCTCAGCCCTGCCCAAGCACCCCGAGCAGTGGGACGTCTTTCTGCATGCACATGTTAGAATGACGGATGCATGCTTGCCAAAAGCCAAGAACTGATGGGGCTGGAGAATGCTAATGGGCGTGCAGCTGCTGAGACAGGGTGCATGTGAGCCGGTATGTGCGGCAGTGGCCAGGAACACGGCTCTCCTAGTTGGCAAAGTGGGAGTGCCTGCTGGGGACACCCACAGAAAATGGAGGTAATGCAAAGCAGTCACTTGCAGGGGTGCCGGCTGCCGGGACATGGGCACTGACACCAGCCTGGATGTAGAGCTGTTTCCTGGGGGAGTGGGACAGGCCATGCCAAATTTCCAGCAGTAATTAAAAGCAGATTTCAGAGCACTACAAACCTCTAAGCCAACTAATTCCCCCTCCAGCCCCTGTTGAGCAAGGGCATCACAGAAAACAGCCACAAAACAAGGAGCAGGTGAGCAGGACCACAAGGAGAAGCCTGGGCAAGGCCAGCCTGCACAGAGGACGCTCCTCCCAGATCCTGCCACTCAGGGGCAGGGATTTGCAAATGAATAGGGTTGAATGAATGTGGCTGATAAAATCCTTCTTCCCTTCTGCATCTTTCCCTGTGTCTGAGTCTTCAAGTCTCATGATCTGCATGTCCGCTGGCAGGCACAGGATTGCACACAAAGAGTTTGCAGGAGCTGATTAAAAGCCTCAGCTGAAGGTACATTTTTGAAAATTTGACCAGTGAGAAAGCATTTTGTGCACTCCCTGCCATCTGTTGGCCCAAGGTGGATTACTGCTTCTAGTGCACTTCTGTTACCCCAGCTGTTTCTCTATATCCCAAGCATTCCAGGAAGGTTGTTCCGGATGGTCACCCTGACCTGCTGTGCCCGTCCCCAGGGCACTGACCACCTTCTCTCCTTCCCCTGCTGTGCTGCTGAGTCGCAGCATGCGTTGAACCTTCCTCTCTGCCGCGAGACCACGGCTGGACCTGTGGCTATTCCCTCCCACGTGAGGTCCTGCCCTGCAGCTCACGGATCCTCACTGGAGAAAGGTTGTGGGGATGGGGAGGAGAAAGAAAAGATGACATGATACAGATTTCTCCAAAAGCTCTAACTTACTGAAAGCTTAACAATGTCAGCCCAGTCAGCTGCAACAGCATACTCCAAGTTTGCATCAAGCCACCTTGGCAATTCCTTCAATGCTGGTGCCGTGGCTCCCCCTAACTATAAAACACAGCAGAAGGATGACCTCTATTGCAGAAAGAGTTATGCAAAATAATACAAGAAATATGATTACACGTCTAGGCAAACACACAGTTTAGGAGCATCTGCCAGCCTCTGAAGGGGATGGCTGCTACACACCTGAGAGATGTGAGGCTCATGCAAAAGGTGGCCGAGAAGACACAGGCCATCCTGTTCCTGTTCAAGCAGAGGAAGGACACCCTGAGGCCAAGATGCTGATTAAGATGCAGCTGGGAGCTGAGGCCAGGGTTTCTCTGCTCATGGCTGTGGGCCAGTCCCTCTACCCGTGCTGTGACGGGGGTGACAGCACTTTCCCCAGCTTGTCATTTTGGGCTGCAATTTGTTTGGGGCAGAGGCGCTTCCCTTGCTACACATCCTTGTAGGACTCTGTATGTGACTGCTGCTTCCAGTTATAAAGCTCATGGAGCAGAGGGCAAATTCAGCCTCTGTGCCCTGTCCCATCGCTCTTCTTTGCCCTCCCTGCGAACAAGTGGGCTGAGAGATGGGGACAGAGCTTTTATAAAAGACATACTCAGAACTGGAGAAACCCACCCAATTCACCCAGGTCTCCAACAGCCATTGCAGGTGTAACGGGGAAACAAATGTGGCTGAATCTTTCTACCTCACCACTTAGTTTTGGTTTTAGAGATGATTATTCTCACATCACCTTCTGACCTCATGAAGTCCTGGGTATGTTTAACAGCTGAATTTGGGTGGAAAGCTTCCTGTCTCATTCAAAGAAGTTAATATCAATGCACAGATTAAACTGCAGACAGGTAAATCTGTGCTCCCAACTCATGTTTCCAGCTGTTTAGTGGCACATTTCAGTAAAGCAAGAGAAAGCACTTCAAACCCCTCCAATCCCTGCATGCCCATCACTGTCAGGTATCAGTATGCTCTTGCTACACCTTGTGAGGAGGAACAAAACAGAGACATTTGCAACACATGGGAAGATTACAATTTATGGAATATTGCAGTGAGTTCAAAGGTGACAGTCATATTCAGAACAGGAAACAGCAGCCAGGGCTATGCTGATGGCAGCTTTAAAACCAAACACCACTTTGCTGTTGTGGGGCCTGTGTACAGCAGCAGCTGTGAATGCCCAGCCTTTCCTTACTTCACAAAGTCAGTTATTTTGTAGCTGTCTCCTCTGTCACATTTCACATAAAAATGCAGATCAATCGTGTTTCAGACTTGTGTCCCATCCACATGCTTCCCCAAATCTATCCCCAGGCCAGCTCAAGATCTGGTAAGCATTTCAAGACACCAGGGGCACAGCAGAGAATAGGCCTGTGCTTACCCTCCGTCCGGTACCCTTATGTACCACTGGCACCCGCTCCTCTCCCGTGAGTGCATTAATGTCCAATTTGCTGGGGTCCTTGCAGCGTTGCCTCCTCTGCTTGGGCTTGTCTGAAAAATTCTGGAGTGCAAACAAGACAATCTTAATGAGACTGGACAACTTAATGAGCCTGGATGGCTACAAGCCCTGCAGGAGAATGACACAGATGAACACCCAAGGGACAGGGATATTCCCTCAGACTTGGGCAAAGTAGTGGGAGCAGCACAAGCTGGCCTCTTGCCGCAGTGCCAGTTTTCAAATGAGTATTAATTGTTTGCTGTAGGTATAAAAGGGTTTTCAGTGTACCCCACTTTGACTGACTGCTCCACCACTTTCTAATTCACTGTCAATCTGCTCCCAACTGATATACACGCATCTGCAAATGTGGTGCCCTGTTCCTCTGCAGCTCATCAGTGCTTTGTTTTGCTTGGATTTCAGCTGTTCCCACTGCACAGCTACTGTACCGTTTCTTTGGGATCACAGCCCTTCAGGATTGCAGTGTACAGTTACAGATGAATTGTTGCTCACCCACTACACACACCAAGCCCCAGACATCTGTCAATGTGCAGGCATGGATGTAGCATTACAATAAAATACTGCAGGCCCTGATTCCCAAGTGTCAAAGAAAAAGCCTTGAGCCTTTGAGAAACCTGACTGAGCTGCTCCAGGACCATAACACAGCTTTCAAACTGACCTCCCGAGAGAGAGGACACCTGTCCTGATGTGGAAATCCCACAGTGCTGACTTCAAATGCCCAGGCAGCTTGTTGGGAGCAGGAGGTTCACCAGCAGCATGGCCAGACAATGTGAGAGCTCCAGTAAGCCCTCACAGGAGGCAAGGGCAACAGAAGGTGGTGGAAAGGCATCTTCACTTCTGTTTCACCATCTGACTGCTTCTAGCAGTGCTCCTGAGAGCCTGGCCTTGGGCACAGAGCTGTGTGTGTCTCTGGATCATGAAAAGCACGTGTCCTCCTGCCCAAGCTGACACTGAACTCCTCATCTCTCAACAATAAAGAGCCTCAGAACACTACGCATCTCGCCTGTACTCTGGGCTCCCGCACTGCAAGCTCCAGGGAATCTCTACTTCAGGCACACAATCCACTGCGGCTAAGATGCAGTCTTTTATGCATGTTATCACATTTACTTCCTACTCCGTTCTGCAGTCTGTGCTCTGCCTACCACATCGTCTAATAGGCTAAATAGGCTGAAACCTGAGGAGCAAATCAACCTGTGAAACAAAGAGGTGGATGTTCCTGATACTGCCAGCATAGTCCGATAGATTTTGCATTCCACTCACTGCCACTCTGCTCTCTGACAGTGCCTGTGGCTATGTGCCCACAGCCTGTGCAGCTGGCAATGCAGTGGCTTTGGTTCAGTTTTTAAAGCAAGGAACACTGCCCTGCAGAGAACCTGCTCTCTGACGGCCTCATCTAATACAACACTGCCTAAAATGACCCCAAGTGCAAGGGAACCCTTAGGCCTTGACCATCCCAAAAGCCTCCTTCTGTTTGTCCCCCTATCCCCGATGCTTCTGAAGACATCAGACTAATTCTGCGTGTCACTGGACAGCTGGATGCCCTGGACTGGAACTGGAGAAAAGACCTTGGGGCAGGAGCACGAAGCTCAGCAAGAGGTTTTTGTTGCTGCACAGTGAACCATGCCCACCTCCCAAAAATGTGACACAGCCTTGACGAACACCTCAAGCCATGGTGCAGGGAAAGAGGCTGAGTTTTGAGATACTTCATGGAAGCCCTGAACTCAAGAACAATCACAGAACACTAAAGGCAACAGACAGGGCAGACAAAGACACACACACACATGCAACCAAAGACCACCCTTACTGTGCCGAAGCCAGGAACGTCGAGTGTATAGTCAGATTGCTGACGGAGCCAGTCAAGGAGACTCTTATTTGGGACAGCCTTCTCTGCTTGGCTGCCTGAAGCTGGGACTGGCTGTGGAGTTGAGGTAGCAGCAACCATCCCGTCTGGGAGCAGGGTGTTCTGGGGAGGCTGCGGCTGATCTTCCTGAACGTCCTGAGGTGAAGGGAAGAGCCAGGGGAGCCCATCAGCAGCACGCATTAATGCATTCACACCCACAGAGATCCCAAAGCAGCTCATCTGCCTCCACTGGCTGGAAGCCAGGTTGGCTCTTTAATCCCCATATTCCCATTGCCTGTTCTTTAAATCACCACCTACCAATGTGTTACGCTTCCACTCAGCTCCCAGCACTGCCAGCACAGAGGGCAGAGAGATGGGAGATGCTTCTGCATCTCACCTGGAAACACCTTCATGACCAGGAGTACTGACTCTCCCCCAAGATCACTCCTAAAAGTGGTCTGAAGGGACTGCTCTTGCTCCCAGTGCTCATTCTTCCTTGAGTGGATCCCAGGGCAGAAGGAAAAGGGATGCAAAAGCCTCTTGGCAACAGCTCAAATGCTGTCATGGACCTTTTTTCATGTTCTCTAACCTCATACCCTCCCTGATCTGGAACAGCTGCTTTGTGATAATGCTTATCAAGACTCAAACACTCCAGAGAGAGTGTTGCAAGACAGAGGGTACTTCCCTTCCTCTTTGGAGTAGTATTTGCTCCTGCCTGCTCCAGCACAAGCCAAGCTCTCCTGGAGGAGGCCCCACACTGCAACAAGGGCAGCAGATCTTGTAGAGGAGAGCTGGACCATGAGACAAATTTTGTTGATTGCATCAGGGCCATGTGAAGGGGGAAGCATTGACCCACCTGCAGCCTTGTTGGAAGAGGCCTCTCCTTCAAGAAGATGAGGTCCATCCCTTCTACATTTTTTCTTCTGCCCCGTCTCCTTCTCATGGCAGCATCATCTCTTCGGAGGCTGCCATTTACAATTTGTCCTGTGACAGGATGGATTAACCCTGCCTGGAGAATGCCAGATAAATCCATGCCCAGGGAGCCTTGGAGGGTGTTTGCAGTCCCCAGTTTGGGCATGTTTGTATTCAGGGGGAACGGAGAGGAGTTCCCTGGGGACCCATCAGAGTTTCTGGACAAGTCCACAGCTGCCTCACGCCAGCCGTTCAGCACAATGGGAGAATGAATGTGGGTTGCTGCTAACTGTTCCAAGCTCCTCTGTTTGGCATCTCTCTCCACCTCGAATTCGTACAGCCTCCTGTGTTTCCGCTCATCCTTTGCAAAGGCAGGGGTCAGGAAGCCCTCCTGTGTGGAACAAAGCCACAGAGAGGTTTACAGCTGCTCATGCACTGCCATGGACCACAGCTCTTCAAACCAACGCACAGAGCTAGCAGTCAGGCTCTTCTGCATCTCTGCCCCTTTTCCTGGGCACATCGCACCTCACCTTGTGTAGGAATGGTGCAGCGGCACCCTCACGCAAACATCCATCTCCCAAGGTGCTCTAACCCTGGGTGCTCCACCAGCTGCTGGAGGGACATGTTGGGGTCCCAGGCCAGCCGCTTCTGGCTCTGTGCTATTCCCAGCAGTGAGAGATGAGAGACTCATGGGGCAGTGCCCTCTCCTGCACCCTTTCCTTTGGGACAGCAGGACATTGTCCTCTTGTCCTCCCTGACCATTCCAGGTGTTTCAGCAGCAACTCTGGAAGCCCCTCTGCAGCCACAGGAGCTGTGGAGTTGCCACTGAACAGCCTCACCCCCGGAGGGGAGCAGGCTGCCAGGGTGCTGAGAGCGCAGGGGGCTTCCTCTTTCAGCAGGGGGGACCGAGTGGCCTAAGCTGTGTGTTATGGATGCGAGAAACGAAGTTGTGTTTTCACAATAGAAGGTGTTTTTGCAGAGGAAAATTCCACTAACCTTGCATACTCAAAAGTGATTGTGCGGCATAGCAGTGGGAGTACGTTAAGCTGATAAGGTTAAGGTCCCACTGTCCTAAAATAAGGAGGATAGCTAAGAAAAACAGATGAGCAGTATGAAATCAGTAAAAACAAAAATCACAGGCCTTCTAGTCACAAGAGAAGAAGGAAAAAAAAGGAAAAGGAGAAATTAACAGCTGGTCAAACAAAATTGTACACACATGGTACAGAAGTGCATTGAGTAGGTTGTGAACCTGTAGTACTCAGCCCGTGAGGAAACGGGAGAAATCACGTATCGGGCAATAGGGGATATATGGTTATGCGACCCTGTCTGAAGAAAATTATTGAGATTTTTCTCACATGGATCACAAGTGGCACCAAGAGGCATTGAAAACGCAGGCCCTGATTAGGAAGCTACTGAGCACTTGTTGGCAATGCTTCACCACAGGGTCCTAATACTGTCCCTGTCAAAGGGCCCCCCTCACCTTTTGTACCTGGGAGATTAACACTCCGTTGTTGAAGCTGGGATCAGGGGCTTCTGACTCAGCAAAGCTGTTCCTGCTGCCGGCATTGCTGGCTACTGCTGGGGCTGCTATCAGGCTCTGCGTCTCAAACTGCTGGCTAGAGGAAGGCCACTTGCCCTTCAGGATGGCATGGCAGATGTTGTCAATGCGATTGATGATCACACGGTCCTGCAAAGAGGATTAGACAATGGCAGGCTGGGACTTGAATGACTTTAACTCATGTATGTTACCTCAGAATCAAGGACAAACCCAACCCTTGTGACCTCCGTTCAGCAAGGAACTGCCCTGGGACAGGTGGTCAGTGGCCTGGTGAGAGCACCCTGAGCCAGAGCATCCATGGGGAGCCACGTGCAGAGGAGAAGGAGGCAGAGCTGGGGCTGTGTGAGCCTCTGCTTGTCAGGATGAGGCAGTAACATTTGCAATATAAACAGCACTCATTTTTAACTCACCTTAGGCCATTCAGAGAAGGAGTAAAGTGTCTTTTCCTGCAAAAGCTGGGCTATGGTCGGTGCCCGGGCATCCTGAATATCATCAATCTCCCCAGGCAGGACAGAAGTCAAACTTTTGCTCTCTTCCTCTGAGTACTTCTCCAGACCATCTGAGAAAATGACAGAACAGAGCCCATCATCACCCTCCCTCCCCTACCACCTCAGGTAGCACCTCTTCCCACCTTCCCAGCCCAGCACCCAGCAGGCCCCACACAAATCCCATTCCCCAAATAGTGACCAAGAAATGCAGCGGTCCTGGGCTGTAGCAGGGAGCCCACACCAGTCAGGAGTGGGCAGATCAGCACTCCCGTGAGCTGAGTTCTGGGGCTTTTATTGCAGTGGCCCTCACACCTTCCCCAATGACACAGCCAGAGCTCTGGGGGGGCAGGCAAGGAGGGCAGGAGCCTTACCAGAGAGAGTCGTTTGTTGAAGGGCTGCTGGAGGTCCTGGCAAGCCCTGCCATCAACTCTTTTCTCCCCAGTCACATCAGCTAGAAGGGCCCCAGTGCCTGCAGAGGGGTGGCTGCTCCAGCAGGCTGGACAGCCTCAGGGCTTTGGCACTGAGGACAGCAGGCCCTCCCATCCCAGTTGGAGGTGACTGTCAACCAGAGGGAGCTCTCAGAACCCTACCTTGACTCTGGCTGCTGCCAGCTTTCTCCTCCTCATCTCTGATCTCACACTCTTCTTGCTTCATCCCTGGGGGCTCGGGGTGCAAGGTTTCTCTACAGCCTGCCTGCCCCTCGGACCCTTGTCCCCAGTCCTCCTCCCTGGCATGTGGGGGTTCTGTCCCTGGGGGTCCCACAGGAGGTGCAGGTGGGCTGAAAGCCTGGCTCTGAGCCTGGCCAGGCAAGTCCTGCAGGGTGCTGTCCTCCTGCAGGCTGTTGTCCTCCCTTCCCTCTGGCCCAGGTTCCCCAGGGCCTTCGAGTGTCCCTAGCCCCAGGGATTCTCTCTCGCCATTCACGGCTTCGGGGCAAGTGTCCTCAGGTGTGGGGAGGCCAGGGCTCTGCTCCTCGCCCCCCAGTTCATTAGTCTCAGGGTCACAACCAGCTCTGGTCCTTTGACCACTCAAGTCTTCTGCAACATCTGCTGCTGCCTCAGAGTTATCATCGTCCTCTTCCTCCTCCTCATCTTCCTCACTGTGGCTCTGACTTGGAGCTGACTTTGCTTCCATTCCTTTCTCCTGCAGCAGATTAATGAACCTCTGCTCAGGAGGAACCTTTATGTCATAGTTATGAAGACTGGAACCATATAGCCCCATGCTTATGACTCCTTCCATGGCACCGTGCTCAGGCAGCACTGGTGCAGGGCTGGTGAGGTCTCTCTTCTGCTGCAAGGCTTCGCAGAGCTCTGCTGGGATGCTCCGTGAAGGGTCACTTTCGGGAGTAGAAGGTGAAGGCTCAGCTTCTCCATTCTGACTGTCCATTTGGTCACAGCCAACCTGCAATCCCTCCAGGAAGGAAGTCTCTCTCATGGCCTCTGCATCGCAGCTGGACGGATCCTCGTCCCCCTCTAGCTTGCCCTCAGAGAGTTTAGCAACGCCACTACCAATATCTGTGCAACTTGGGCTGTCTCGGGCAAGGGAGCTTTGTTCGCTGTTACAGGCCTTCTCATCGTACATCATGCACATCAGTGAGTCAGGCAGAGAGCTCTCATCATAGTTACTGGAAATGATGTCCCGGACCTTAGACATGAATGTTTCACAGTTTGCATCTGGCGGGCTGCCCCCAGACTGGGACATAGTGTTGTCAATGCTTTCTAGCTTGATCTGACTCTCAACTTCATTCTCCAGGGATTCACAAGTCTGGTCCACCTGGCTATATAGAGGGGAACTGTAGAGTTTGGAGTTAGTCTGGTAAAGGCAGCACAGGGTTTCTGAGCCTGGGATCCCTGTTCGTTTATGCTGGGCATAGTTCCTGTATGCATCTAAAAAAGACAGCTGAGGGTCATTCATGATGTAGTAGTCAGTGCGATTCAGGCCATGCTTGGCGGTGCCGATTAGCAGGTCCCGATCATGTTTGCCACACTCCCACCACACTGGCAGGTAGAGGCTCGGCCGGCACAGCTTGAGCCGCTCGTGGAGCTGTGGACACTTGAGCACCTGCTCGCGCACCTTTCGCAGAAGCTCGATGCGGTACAAGGTTCTGGCAGCACGTTCCTCTGTAATAGGCTCCACATAGATGTCAGGGTCGGGGGGACCTACAACAGGGACAAAAAGACAAGGCCCCATTATACTGGATGATGAGGATTACTCAGAGGCAGTGATAAGCTAGGTGAATAACTCGTAACTCTTGCTCAGACTGCAGGTGAGGTGGGGGGTAGTGCCTGATGCCACCACTGAGACTAAGTTTCCCAGCGTCACCACTTGGCCACCATTGCCACATAATTTGCCACCAAATGGCCACATTAGGGTGAACTTTCGACTTGATCAGCTGGACCAAGAGAGGCACTTGGCTGAGAGGATTTCAACATCTTGCCTGAACTCTGCTCCATCAGAGTCAGCAGTGCTGCATGGAGAGGGGCTCCCTGGGGTGTGAGCCTCTGGCAGTCCTTTAGTGGGTTCTCAGAGAAGGGAGTCTTTCAGCTCATGCAGCTGTTTTCATGAGTAATACCTACATATCCATACCTAAGGCTTTAACACACATCTCTAAGGAACTGTGCACAAGACCAGACCTCCAGGTAGGTCTGAGATGAGATCCTTTCTGCTGCCATTAGAATCAAATCACTCTGTGCTTAAATAGCAGCCAAGCAGCTTTTCATCTGCCATATCCTGTGTGCGCCTCATTTCTAGGGTTATGTTGGGTGTTCCCAGAAGAGATTCCCAGTGTGTTGGCCCAGCTTCCCAAGCGTCTGGTGGTAGCTTCAGACCCCTTTTGCCTTGCAGGAGAGGTCCTCAATTAGCGGGGCAGCAGCATGGGCACTGTGCAGACTCTGTCCACTCCTAGCAAAGAGGTGCTTGGACAGAAAGCAGCAACACAAACTGCACAAACAACCCTCAGCTCCAGTGTGGAAGCAATATGAACTGCTGCTTCTTCAATTCTCCTCCCTCACATCTAAAGGTCACTATCTTGGATAAAATTAAGTGCAATTTCATGGGATAACTCCATGAAATGTGTGAGAACAGCGGCTGAAGCCTGTCTGGCAGCTCTGCTCTCCTCTTGCACCAGAGAGGCGGTACAGAGCAGTGGGAGGGAAACCAAAAATGCAGGTGTCTCCTGCAAGCCCATGACTCTTGCTACCTCCTACTCTCCCTGAAACTCCTCCCTTGCTGTTCTGCTCCATGACAGAAGCTCTAGTGTGACAATTTCTGGCCCACGGCTACACAGACCTCCCACATAGGCCATACAGTTTTCACTTACCATCCTCTTTCCACAGTGGGAGACCACAGACGTTCTTGCACATGGCCACAAAGCTGTAGAAGTACTTCTCTAGGCTCTCATCTGTCTTCTTCTCCAAACGAGAGATGGCTCGGAACTGGGTCCAATCAAAGATCTTTTTCTCCTGATCATAGATGACCCCAAAGGAGGAGACGGTGCGGTAGAAATCTGCCTGCTCCCTTCTGGTCCACCTGTGGGGCAGAGAAGAAGATGTGAATGCCACTGAAACATGTTCTAGTGTCAGCATGGGCAATACACCATGCTGAGAGGATCAGAGGGAACTATCAATTACTGCACAGTAGTTTTGAGGGAGCTGGCAGGAGGAGTGCACTAAGGAGGAGCACTGAGATCCTAAGGTCTTAAGGTGTATAGAGAGGAGGAGTGAAGGCCATGGGCACTAACTCTTGGCTCCCTGTGGTGTCCAAAAAGCAGCACAGTTCCTGACTGTGCTGCCAATGGAACACAGGCTCCAGCCCAGCTTCTGTAGAGGCACAAAGCTATCACCCCTACTTGCTTTCTGCCTAATTGAGGTTGGTCTCTTGACCTCCATGGAAAAGTCAACTTTGTGTACCAGGAAATTGAAAGTACGGTCCTTGCAGACAAAGCTCTCATCCAGCTTCTTCAGGAGGTGAGCCGGGACTGGGGCTCATTGTCATTAGGGTCGTAGTAACAACCACCAGCCACCCTGATAACAGGAGTCAGCAGGATTCCTGGGTGGCAGGGGTAGGTGTCACCCCCTCCTCATTAAAGGAAAGCAGCCCTGGTGATGGAGGTTTTCAGTTACAATACAGTTACAGCATAATTTTCACCCCGCCTCAGACCCTCTGAGCTTTCATCTCATGGGGATCATGCAAAGGAATGAGCCAGGACAGAAATGGTGAAGGGCACACTGGGTACATACAGCCCTGGGCAGACAGAGCACATAAAAGCAGGCTACAGAGAAGAGGTTAGAGTACAAAAAGTAGGGCAAGAGCAGGAGCAGGTCACGGCAGTAGGTGAGTGCTGTGTGCTAAAGATGTCTTAAAGTCAAATCTGAACTCCTCTGAATTACATCTCTGTGCCAGTGCCTGCAAGCAGCTGGAACATGTCAAGGGAGATCAGAAGTGATGACAGCTCCCAGTGCTCCAAAAGCAACCAAAGTACACCTAGATTAGCATTTCCACCCCTGTTTCCAGAGGCCGTGAGTATTCTGCAGTGTTGTTTTATTCCAAAACCAAAAATAACATGAAGGAAGTCAATAAAAAATCAATGATCCAAACCACTGAGCCCAAAGCGGAGCTTGTTACAGTGCTTCAGATTAAAGGCTAGTAGAAGCTACCTAGGACACACCTGTGAGGAGACCACAGGGTTAAAATGCAGAAATATCAGGCTGTCGTGGTGTCCACAGCACAGCCATGTCTTGACCACTGTGAGGAGCACTGGTGTCCCCCACCTTGGATAAGAGATTGTACAACTGGAAGAGGATCAGGGGAAGATCAGTGGGCTGGAACAGCTTCCATACAACCATGCAGTGAGCAAAGGGATGCTGCGCTTCCAGCAATACCATCCTCAGGGCCAGTTATAGGCAAGTGGGAATGTACAAGTGCATCAGAGATTCCCATGGTAGAAGAACTAGGAAGAAGCAAGTTAAATGACAAAAAGATATGCTCAAAATGGGTGAAAGGGGAAAATTCAGCCAAGGTGTAGCTAAATCACTGAACTCCTGTCACAGGGCAGCACAGACACCAAATGGTTACATGGGCTCTCGCGGCACGGACACATTCACAGAATACAACACCAGTGAGTACTGCTGACAACGCAGTGCAGGACATGCCAGTGCAGGACATGCCAGAGCTGAGTGCTGGGGACTAGCAGTGATGTAGGAAGTACCACCCCGCCTCACACCCTATCCAGCTTCTGCAGAGCCACTCTGGGTGCCAGTCTATGGTCCTGCCAGCCTTCCACTTGCTGGAACGCAACGAAATGGGAGAATGTTGCAATAAGCCACCACCTGGCTTCTGAGGCTACTAACAAGAAGCTAATGCAGTGGTGTGTGAGCCATGAGGGTTGGGAAGTCTAAGTATGCAGGCTGTGACAGCAGCCATCCGCCACACCTCATCCATGATGAGTCCTGAGTGCACAAAAATGCCCAGCAGTACCCACTCTGCTGGAGGGCAATCCCTAGCCCAGCAGGTGCTGGATTTGACCCCGAAGAGATATCCCCAGCTTCCTTTCATGCTGCCACCAGCTGCTACCTACAAACTACAATGGAGGCTGATCCCTGGGGCCCCAAGGCTCCTTCTGTGGCTGGGAGCAGAGTTCCCAGGCTCAGGAAAGACCCATACACCTGCGTCACGCTGGCAGCTGACTGCACAGCCAGCCTTGCTGAGATCCATCTTGGTAAACCCGGGGGGGGGGGGCCGGGAATTCAGCAGGCCTAAGTCAGCCTCGTAAAGCACCCTCCACCTGGGTCTGCTGCTCTTTTACCTTTTCTGCATTTCTTTGTTCACTGAGTCCATCTCCGAGGCTCTCCTGAACATCTCGTCCTGCAGCCAGTATCCATGGTTACCGGGCACCAGCATCTCGGCGCGGGGAGGCAGCTCTTTGCGGTTGCAGCGCTGGTAGACGGTGACAAGCCGCCGCAGCCTGGCTGTGAGGGCAGATGAGACAGGCCAGCAGGATCTGTCTGAGTCGGAGCCATCCTGGGCTTCAAACATCAGCAAGGACATTAGTATTTAATGCACACTGCTAAGCCATAAGTTCACGCGTGCTGCTGCCTGGCTCTGAGAGCTCCCTCTTGTCTTCTCCCAGGGAGCATGAGTGACCATAGTTGGGAAAGGGGGGCTGTGGTGACCATCCCTGGGCTTTGTACCGTTAAAGCAGCTGGCTCACATGCTCCATGTCTGAACTTCCTTCAGAGAGGGCCCAGAGGCAGGTAGAGATTGGGGTAGAAACAATGGCTCTGAGCCAAGCAAAGCAGATAGGTCTGCAACCCCCAGGACTCCCTCTGCCTTCCACCTGCTCAGCAGAGTGGCTGGCCAGCCCATGGCATCCGCCAGCATTCCCCACTGCACTGCCAGCACAGACCCTGCACAGGCAACTGCATAGCCAGGACAGGCTAACAGCTTCCAGCACCCATGGCTGGCTTTGGTACCACTCTCTTTTGGGACCCTGACTGCCCTGCCACAGGGCCCATCCCTGGGTCTTGCATGACTAAGACTCTCAGAGCACATCTGCGCTCCCACCCCCAAAATGCTCTTGCCTTAATTGTGCAGGGCTACAGCAAGGAAAGCCAGACAATCCTCCTACAGTTCTCCTATAGGCCGGATGCCAAATGGGCTTCCAATGAACCTCCTCTTCCCTTCATCTGCTTGTCAGCCTGGTAAGAGGGTGACCACTGTCACTCAGGTTAAGCTCTCAACCACCACTACAGGCCAGCACATCCCTAACCCCTTCCTAACCTCAGCAGTGCCTGTGCCAGTGCTCTGGCTCAGGCTTTCCTGTGCCAGTCCCCAGGCAGCAATGTGCCACGCTGTGGGAGATACAGCCTCACCTGCCGATGGCTCATCCCGCTTCTCTCCAGCTTCGCCCACACCAGCAGCCACGATGTCCTGCAGAAAGAAACCATCAGCAGGGGCCTCTCCAGACCTACACTGAAGCCCCTGCTGCCCCTCCCTCAGCTCCATGGCCCTGGAAGGGTCTGGGGCTGCAGGATTGGCAGGGCCACATGTCCTGTGCCCTCACACACATCCCTCAGCACACGGGATCAGAGCAGTGTGGACAGGGGAGATGACAGTTCAGGTGAACAGTGTTTTGAGGTCCA
This sequence comes from Oxyura jamaicensis, assembly GCF_011077185.1. Lineage (NCBI taxonomy): Eukaryota > Metazoa > Chordata > Aves > Anseriformes > Anatidae > Oxyura > Oxyura jamaicensis. The sequence goes on from NC_048912.1 coordinate 866,014, forward strand.
CCACAATGACATGGGCTGTAGTGGCACCGACAGCCTCCAAACGAACCCCACACCACCATGTGTTGCCTGGTCCACTGCTCATCCTCTCCACCAGTGCCATTTCTCTCAGGATCCTTGTGGCTGCTTTGCCAAGGCCCTGAGTGGCTCCTGAAGCTGAGTGCGAGAGCCAGGATCACTGGCTAACCCCAGCCCCTCATCCCTCTCTGCTCCCTCTGAGGCAGATGCTGTCCATGTCAGCAGGAAGCAGCTGTGCTTCAGCAGGCAGAAAAGACATGGGACAGAGCCTGTGCTTGGCACAGCAACTCCTGCACAGGGCAGGGACACAGGCAGCACTGGTTCACCTGCACCCCGTGGCAGAGCTGAGCCAAGTCTGCAGTGTGAGGCAGGACAGCAGGCAGGGCAGCAGCAGGTGTGCATCGATCACTGTGAATCCCACTCACCTCCTGCTTTGGCAGCCCCTCCATTTTTTCTCCACTGCTCTCTTCCTTTTCCATGCTGCCCCTGGGTAAGACAGTGGATTAGTCCCTGGTAGTGGCAGTGCCACTTCCCTGGCAGTGCCTGCTGCAGGAGTGGGGTACCAGCACAGCCAACCCTGACTCATGACAGGGAGCCAGCTCTCACCTGCCTTCCCTGCTGCCTGCTGTGCTCACATCCACATCTGCTTCCTTCTCCCCTCATTGCCCTCTGTAAGCACAGCTCATCCCTCAGCACCACCCCACTTCTAACGTGGCCCCCAGGAGTGAGCTGGACAACCCGCAGGGGCTCAGTTCCATCACCTGCCCACCTTTCAGCAGTGTCTTGAGCCCCATCGCTGACGCCCTGCTCTGCAGAGAGCAGCTTCTCATCTGGCATGCCCACCTTCTCCAGGAAACACAGCGCTGGGTCTGCCCGCATGGCGTTGTACCTCTCGTAACCTGCCAGTGGCCACAGCCATCAAGGAGGAGAAAGACAGTGTAAGACCAGGCCTGAGCCTGGTTCAGGTGAACCTCCAAATGTCCATCTGGCTCTCACACTCTTATTTGTGCTGCCATCAGAGCAATTGTCACCCACAGAAATGCAGAACCCTTTCCCAAAGGCTGCTAGTTGCTCTGCAGCCCCTAGGCAGCTGGCAAAGAGAAAGATCAGTCTTTGTCCCACCATGCAGCCCTGCCTCGGATGCAGTGCAACGCCCACAGAGCTGTACACAGTAACCGTAGTAGGTTGGAGCTGGAGTTAAACAACCCCATGGCTCCTGGAAGCTGCAGGAGGACTTAATGACAGGCCTGGGGGAGCCAGTGGAGGCTCTATGCCTTCCACCTTGCCCCCACGTGGCAAGTGCACACAGCTTCTGTGAAACCAGAGCAGTGTCTGCCACGAGACCAGGCACACCACCCTCAGCATCGTGGTGTGCCTGCTCCACCACCCAAACAAGCTGGCAGCGCTGCAGCTGCTGGTGACTGGAGATCTGCCTTGGCCCTGTGTGGCTGCAGCGCACAGCTGCAGCTCTGCCCCCTCACATGGACATAGCAGCACACAAGCCACATCCACTCCAGATCCTGGAGCCCTGGCCAGCTGCTTGGGTCCCTCTCACACACTGGCACCCACCGGACCAGCAGGGTACATACCGTGCTTGAAGACACCAATGAGCAGAGATTTATCAGCTTCAGCATTCCACCAGTCCACTGGGATCTCCACATAGTCGATGTCCGGCAGCAGCACATCCAGCTCTCTGTGGCAGACAAGGCACGAGTGCTCCTCTCCCAGCCTCACCAGGCACTGGAGCACACTGGGCACTGCACACCCAGGGGCGGAGGGAGACAGGAACATCTGCTCCTTGGCTTGGGGGCAGTTACAAATGCAAGGCTGGCCTGACAAGTATGTCCCCCTGGGGTCAGATTGCTGGTGTCTGCTCCACTACACCCACTGCCTTCCTCACCCTTTGTCCAGAGATGGGGAGAGTGCACAGCCCCTCTGCCCTCCCACCTGAGCAAGACCAGGGGAACAGAGCTTCTGTCTGCTGGGAGAAACCACTTCAGGACAACCAGACCCAAAGGAATTGCATATCTGGCAGGGTGGGTTGCAATGCCCCCTCCAGACAAACTTATGCTGATGGAGCTGTGCAGGTACAAACAACCCTGGGGAAGGCAGCTGCCCCTGCTCTAAGAAGTTAAGCTTAGTGTATCACAGTCCTCTCTGAAGCACCAAGAGCCGAGTCTTTGCAGGAAGGTCAGGAGGCTGGGAGGCTCAGCGGCACTAACAGAGCCCCTACAAAAGGGGGCTAGGAAGGGACTGCAAGCCACAGCAATGGGACGCACTCCGCTCTGAGACCTGGCCCTGGCACAGTCTCTGAAGGCCCCCGCTTTAAGATTGAAGACCAATTCATCAGGCAGCATTTGGAGACATTTTCCTGCAGGCTGCAGGGTGTCCCTGAGCATCCTCCTCGTGCCCATTCTGGTGCTGTGACCTCAGAACTGTTCAAACAACACCGAAGGATCTTTGCCTGAGCAAGACCTGGGGATGTGGCTGCAGCACCTGGCTCTCCTGGAACTGCGTTGAGCCCAGAGAAGACCGGGCTGGATGGCTGTGACACTGCACGAGCGCCACCACCATTCCCATAAGAAGCAATGCTGGGGTTCACTGTAAGTTCCTACCTGGCAGGGGTGCCCTCGAAGGCTTTGTCAGCAGCCTCCCCCAGCACCTCGGCCTTCAGGTAGTAGAGCATCCGCACCCGCAGCAGAACCCTGCCCCGGACACACAGAGGAACACACACTAGCATGCAGGTGCTCAAAGCCAGCCCAGGGTCTGACTCAAAGGCCCTCGCTAGGGCGGGCACCTGCAGGGGCACACTGCGAGGGGTCAGTGAGAGCAGGGAAACCTGCCCCCCGACGCTGTGTTTTCCCACATGGGACGACACACTTTCTCAAAGCCATCTGTCCCCTTGCAGGGTAGGCACCGGCCACACCCTGCCATGCCACAATCCCTGGCCCTGTGCTTTACTGGGCCCTGTGGCCATAGGTTTGCTGCCCAGAACACTGCTCCCGTCTTGTCACCTGGAGGAGCACCCCAAGAGCAGCCCAGCATGAAGATCTGCATGGGCTGAGCCCTTCATGGCTCTCTCCCACCCCCTTCATGCTAAAGGACCTCAGCCCATGGCCCCCAGAAGCTGCTGCGGGCTCCTGCACTCACTTGTTGCAGTGCTGTTTGAGGTGCTTCTTGTAGCTGTCATCATGCAGGACCACCTCAGGGTTGCATGTAGCAAGCCAGTCTGCATTCTTTATCTCAGGAAGCAGCATCTGGTTCTTTGTTTTCTTCCCCTTCCTGCCTCTGGGCACCGGTGCTGACAAGCCTGTAACAGCAAGCGGCAGCAAGTGAGCATCATGGGCACCACAGGCCAGGCCAGGCACCTCTGGCATGGCACTGTCCAGGCACAGCAGCACAGCCAGGAGCTGGAGGAGGCCTTGCAAGGCTCCCAGCTGCAGCCCGGCGAGCCAGGGTTAGGGAGATGAGTAGAAAGGCTCACACGCCCAGGTATCCAAACTGCTGCTACCGACCAGCAGAGCCCCAGCCACGCTGTACCCGCTCAGCAGCCTGGTAAGCCTGGCAGCTGTGGGGAAGGGATGCACCAGCGGGGACTGGCCTGTCTTTGCCCGGGTGGCTGGAGCAGGCGAACTCCAAGCAAGGTCCTAGAAAGGCAGGAGCCCAGGTCTGCTGGGATGTGGGGCTTGACACTCCCAGCACCTTTCCCTGTCTCTGTCTGCCCACCCAGCACCCCACTCTGCTGCTGCATGTGGGTGCCTGTGGCAGCCATAGGACCGGGGTGGGGGGGGCTGCAGTGCCATCCCCAGTGACCCCACGAAGTTCAGGGAGCTACCAGCCTGTATTCCAGGTGAATGTAATTAGCACCATGCCACAGCTCGTAGCCCTCTGCACCTCACACCTCTTCTTCTAGCCCCAGAAGTGGACTGGGGTTGCACAGGATACTGAAAGTCCTCCAGACGCAGTTGAGTCCCACAGCAGCCTCACTCTGGCCTCCATGTCACAGCTTCTCCTCTACCCAAAGCAGCACCTGGCACCACCCAGGAGACACTTGAAAGCCCTCAGTCCAGCTCATCTGCCCTTCTGTGTCTCTTCCTAGCACAGAGTTGGGAACATCATCACATTCTTTGAGATTTGGTGCCAGAGACTAGGGAGGGGCTTGGACTGACAGATGAAAAGCTGTTTCAAAATGGTAAAAGGGAATGACTGGAAAGAAGGACTGGGCTGGGTAAAATCATGGTAAGACTCATTCCTCTGTCACTGCAACAGCTCTGATGAAACTGTCAGCCAGCACTGGGTCAGGAGAGAAAAGATTTTACAAAACAGGCTGTTATCTTTTTGGTAACACTACAGGGCTGGCTGATAAAGCCAATGAACAGCACTCTGACATCCTGTTTAACATGACATGCCATTTTTCTTTAAAACTTGCATCACATGAGATAGACATGACACATCTTAGATGGATCAAAGCTGACAGATCTCAGGGGATTTATAATGCCTTCCAGCTCAGTCAAGTGTAGGTGAAGGATCTGTTAGTGATGTGTGTGGCGTAAATCTAGAGTGGGAGACTCTGTCTCCAAGAAAAACGTGGGGATCACCACACAAACTGTATTGCTATGAGTGCTAAGTGCAGTGTCGATCCCAAGTGATAACAAGATCCCTTGATGTATAAAATTATCAGAGAGAAGCATGGAAGAGACCTTGGTCTCTGGGCACAGCTCTTAGAGCCTTACCTAGACAACACAGCCTGCTCTGGAATTCACTCTCCAGGGACGACACAGTAATTTCGGACACGAGTTCAAACAAGAGGCTCCAACATGATCAAAGAACAGAAAATAATCCTGATGATCTAGTATCTGGGGCTTGTTTTCTATTCCATACTTCACGTGGAGGGCTATGTGGGAACCAGATCACTGTGGGGGGGTTTTGCACTGGGCAAACACACTGAATGGCATAGCAATGTAGTTCCATCTGGCTGACAAAGATAAAGCAATATCCAGTGGCTGAAGCTGAAAATTAAATACATTTTCAACCTTGAAATAAAAGGTGAGTTCACAGCAGAACAAGGAAACGATGCCTGGTGGGGTCACTATTGCTCGAAGTATTCCAAGAGAGATGAGCTGCACCCTGGGCAGACACTTCTAAGGCAGCGTCTTGCAAATGTCCTTTCCTGCATACGCATATGAAGGGGAAAGAAGAGCCGCAGCACTTCTGCCCCATCCATCTGTGGGGTGAATCACAGCAGAGCTCTGAGGGGGGGCTGGCTGCAGGCTCTGCTCATCCCCTTGTAGTCACACTGATAAAGGATTGACAAGGCACAGTCCGCAGGAGGAACTAGCAGGGGCTGGAGGTATTCTGGTGCTTTCTGCACATCTGGGGCACCTGGAGCACATCTTGCCTGGTCAGCTCTCTGCAAGCAAGAGACCTCAGGCTCCTCAGAGAGCCACAGCAGCACTTGATGTATGTTTGCTCTGCACTGGAAGCTCTGCTCTCCTCCATCTCCTGTGGTTAGGCTAGATGGTTTTGTTGTTCCCCTGGTCAAGAAAACTGAGATTCCACAGCTGGGAAAAGCCATTCTGAGGAACTGATGGAGAAGCTCCAGGTTGCTTTCCTCTGCTAAATAGCCAAATGCATTAATTATAGTTCTACTCTTTCAGTAGAGCATTACTGACCTTTCACTGAAACCACAGCTTGTTCATTACTTGGCATTACCTAAATCAAGCCCATTCGTATCAGCCAGTTCATTTCTTACTCTTGCTCTGCTCTCCACAAGGCTCTCAAGTTCAGACCCAGTGCTGCTACGGGCAAGGCTGCATGGCAAGAGCACAAGGCAGCACTGCTGAAGTGGCTCACGCTGCAAGAAGTGATTGGAGAAAGCCACTGAAAGTCACATGCTCAGACCTCACACTGTAAAGACAGACATTTCAAGACAGAAGGAAATGGTTATGTTGGGTCATAGAATGGTTTGGGTTGGAAGGGACCTTAAAGATCATCTAATTCCAACCCCCCTGCCATGGGCAGGGATACCTTCCATCAGACCAGGTTGCTCCAAGCCCCATCCAGCCTGGCCTTGAACAACCCCAGGGACAGGGCATCCACAGCTTCTATGGGCAACCTGTGCCAGTGCCTTACCACCCTCTGAGTAAAGAATTTTTTCATAATGTCTAATCTAGATCAACTCTTTTCTAGTTTAAAACAATTACTCTTTCTCCTATCACTACACTGCCTGACAGAGTCCCTCTCTAGCTTTCCTGTAGACCCCCTTAGGTTGATGGAAAATCGCTATAAGCTCTCTAGAGCCTTCAGGCTGAACAGTTCAACTTCCAGGCTGAACAACCCCAACTCCCTCAGCCTGTCTTCACAGGAGTGGTACCCCAGGCCATTGACCATCTTCATGGCCCTCCTCTGGAGTCACACTAGTACATGTCTATGTCCTTCTTGTACTGGGGTCCCCAGGGCTGAACACAGTGTTCCAGGTAGGGTCTCACAAGAGTGGAGTAGAAGGGGACAATTGCCTCCCTCGCCCTGCTGGTCACGCTTACTTTGATGAAGCACAGGATGCATTTGGCTTTCTGGGCTGCAGGCGCACATTGCCAGCTCATGTTGAACTTCTCTTGAGGGTCTCGAGACTGCACCATGGTGTTTGATCACCAAGTAATGCTTGGCATGCCCTTGGGGCTCAGCAACAGCACTTGTCCAGGTGCTCCACCTGCACACCACCATCTTCAAAAAGGTCAAAGAGCCTGAGGCTTCAGCGTGGCTCACTGTCCTTACTACTCACCTTGTGCCATACATCACCAAATGCCCAGCAAAGCAGCACACAGCCGTGGGGCTTGACCACCCTGCGGGAGTGCCAAGGACTCCCCCAACAGCTCACCCAGCCCAACTCACCTGTCTTGAAAGTCACACAATGCAGGCACTGTGCTACTCAGTCGGTGGAGTCCTCTGACACAGAACGGGCAGTGACCATGTGTCCCACGCTGCAACCCACGAGCTGGTCTAAGGAGCCAGCACAGGCTCTGTCTTTGTACCATTAAAGACAAAGACCACTGTGGCTGAATGATACCATCTACATCTATTTGCTGTGCTGCAAGAAATGCCTACAGAGAGCATATGCTGCAATGCAGGCATGGGGTTGAGTCTGCAGTGCCCCATTCCCCAGACAGGGTAAGACGGGCAGCAGGAGAGCAGGGCAAGAGCTGTGTGTGGACCCTATCAGAAGCTGAGGACAAACTAGAAGCCTCAGCCCAACAGAATCCAGATGCAATTAAAATCTGAACATCTGTGGGATGTGGGAAATATGTATGTGGGAAAATACATGTACTAGTCCTCTGAACAGAGAAGGCACAGGCAAACATGAGATAAAGGGTCTGACTAGACAGATGGAGTGGGAGAAGGCAGCATCGCCTTGCAATGCAATTCTGCATTGCAGAGGTCTCAGGACAAACCACACTGCACCTCCACCGACAGGGACAGGCACTGCAGACCAGTGTGTCAGGGACAAGAACCACAAGCTGGTGACTGAGGATGAGACAGCTGCACAGACTACATCGCCAGCTTTCTCTGTCATAGTCAGGGCACTGGGCAGTCACAAGCAGTGCCAGGCAGTCTCAACATCAGCTTTAGCACTGGGCTGACCAGCAAGCAGGTAGATCCCTGTGTGATGATCCACGGTGCATCCTGTGATGCCCTGAGGAACAGCCAGGCAATTCTGCACTCAGAGTGGAATAAGCACCCTAACTATCCCATCCAACATGTTCACGTGCTCACCTACACCCCACGAGCTCACTGCACAATGTCCCCCAGCACAGAAAAACCCTGAGAGTATTCATAAGCCAGGGCAAACTTTGTAGCCCCCTCTCCGAAAGCAGGGTTGCATTTCTGCTCCCACTACAAGTCTGTTTGGCACCAGTCAGAGCCAAACAGGCACTGGGAGCCATGAAATGTGCTCCCCACTCAGCCAGCCCCTGATGCTGTCTCTGTGGAGAGGCCAATTCCATGGCAGTCACTTTCTCTGTGCAGAGAGCACAAGTGCTTCCTGGCTGTTTCAATTTGCTTTCAATTCTGCAGCCTTGGTCCTGCACACAGGCAGTGAGTACTGGTGCAATGGCAGAGAGAACACGCAATACCTGAGTGATTCTGCAGAGCCTGGTTCTGGCCGTCCTTCGTTGGTGTGATGAGATCCCAGATAAAACTCTTTATCTTCTCATCCCCTTTGTAGTGTTTGACGCAATAGACCAGCAAGGCCCGACAAATCATCTCCATGTCTTTCTCATTCAGGTGCCACTTGAACCGCCCATGGGTCAGGATATCTTTCCAACGTCCCCAGCTGAAAGAGCAGTAACAGAGATACAATAAACACTCCTGTGCAGCTAGAGACCTCGTTGGCACCTCTTCCCACAAGCTCACACAGTGGCACAGCTCCAAAGGATTGGGGGTGTTATGCCCCCAGATTAGAGGAGCAGAGATGGGGAAGAAGTTTGCATGGGACTGAACAGGCCAGAGGTAGGAGCAGATGCTGGATGCCCTGACTGCCAGCTCGTGCTTTGCCCCCTAACTCTCTTTCCAGTCCAAAAGTTTGCTTAGAGCCTAACAATGCAACTCCCACTAGGGAGGTCATTGCTTGAAGAAGGGAACACTGCTTCAGGCATTCATTGCTCTGGATGGACAGAAAGTGACTGTGGCAGCTGGAGGCCCATCTGTGAAGTGGGCTGTGGTTGTTGTCTTAAGGAGGGGGTGAGACTCACCCGAATATGAGCAGATTCTTCTCCACACGGAAGCACTCAGCCCGCAGGTACCGCCGTGTCTTCTCATTGAAGCGCCGCGAGCGTGTGGGTCGCTCATCCGAGTCACTGTCCAGCTCAGAGAACTCCATCAGCTCGTCCTCCTCAAAGGAGTTGTAGTGTTTGGTTTGCTTCCGCACTCGGGGCCTGTCAATGACCAAGCTCTCCTACAGGGGCATAGAGGAGAACACATCCAGGTATGGGTGGAAACACCTGCCCTTTACCATGGCATAGTAAGTCCACCATGCTGCTCCCTGACTCTGTTCACAACTCCCAGTACTGGCTCACCAGCCCTGGGGCTGGTCACCACCTTGCCACTAGGATATCAGCTCCAAATTCACTCCATTTGGCTTTGTCTGCACACATGTAATTCCTGGCCAGCACAAAATTCATCCTGAATAATCACAGGCTGAGAATCAGGCTGCCAGGGTTCAAACTACTGATGCTCAGCACCTGATTCAGCTCTGAATTACATCCTGGCTCTCCCAGAAATGCCTGGGACAAGCTGTGCTGAAGGTGGTGTAATTTTTATTGATGGGGAGGTAGGTGGGAGGAAAGAGAAGAGGAAAGATGGCTACCAAGAAGGTGCAGGAGGGAGCAGTATGAAATTAAATGCTTCTTCTTTTTCTTCCCATCACCCTGCCAAATGTACCTATGTCATCAGGAGCCCAGCTCTGGGCAGGAGGAGAGGGCTGGGACCCCGTCTGTTCTGCCTCCAGACACGCACTGAGTCACCAGCATCCCCTCAGCTCTCAGGCACAGCAGGCAGAGCTGAGAACAAGAACGCTGCCCATGGGAGATGCCCTCCAGAGGTGCATGGGGAAGGTTTGGCAGCTTTGCTACAAGGTCAGGGGAAGCCAAGCACCAGCTCCCTGGAGCTCCAGCTGCCACATTCCCCATGGTTGCTGTGTGAAGGAGCCTCTTTTCCGGGGGGGGCAACAGGCAAGACTGATACAGCATCCATTCACAGTCTGCATCCCCTTGCCCAGCCATGGTGATGGGCCTGCTGGATCCCCCTGGCTTTACCCCTTGCTCCCATCACTAGCCTGAAGGCAGGACAGCAGAGCTGCAAATGCGGATGGAGAAAGGAGCAGCCCAATCCAAGCCTTTCCTTGCTTGCTCCACCGGGCCAGGAGAATCCCTGGGAGGCTCCTCTTACTCCTATTTATGTTTGGATTTTAGAGTGGCTTGTTTCTAGCAAGCAAACTCGGATACCGAGCCTGACCCACATAGCCTCTGAACAACCCCCCCAGACTTGGGTGAATGTGGGGCATTGTGTATCAGCTGTGGGGCACACAGGCCACAAGCTGTATCTTACCTTTTCATTCTTGGCATCTGTATCGAGCTCTGCTATTTTGGCCCACTTTTGCCAGAAGTTTGGGTCATCTAAGGAAATGTCAGTTCTGTTTCCTGATGCTACAAAGCTGGCCTGGGAGTGAGAGAAGATGAGTGAACAGGATATAACCCACCATCTAGACATGCTTTCCCCCCACAGAGATCCGAAACACCTGCCTGCATGTCCGCCTGCAGCGGACAGTCTGGCTGCCACACAGAATCACAGAATGGTTAAGGTTGGAAGAAACCTCTGGCGGTCATCTGGTCCAATCCCCTTACTCAAGCAGGGATACCTACAGCAGGTTGTTACACCCTGCATTGACACATGCCAGTGGGCTCTGTTAGAAAAGAAATCTGAGCCCCAGTCTTCTGCATTTCTGCCTGGCCCACTGGAAACAGAGCCTGGGTTGTGCCACTTTTAAGTGCCAGATGGCATCCCCGTGGCCACCAGCCATGAGCGCAGCACAGAGCTGGCTCCTTGGGCTCCCTCCAGTGGGCAGGCTGCAGGAGGCTGTTCATGTGGGGCTGTCAGGACCCCATGGCACACAGATCCCCGCAGTATGGCAGCAAACAGCTGCTGGCATTATGGAGGCCAGCAGCCAAGTCCTGCCACTTCCCCAAGGGTCTTCTTGCAGTGCCAAGTCCTAAGGCAGAAGAATGAGGCTGGCTACAGACGCTGTGGCCAGGCTGTGCTGAAGGTACCACACTATCTTCCCACACTGCTGGCAGCCTTGGTTTCCACCTGCATTTCTGTTTAGCAAAGCATCACACCAAGGTAGCAGCAGTGTCCAGAAAGACAGGGAAGGTAACAGGCTCCAGGTCAAATAAGCTCAGGCCATGAGCACAAGATTAGCCCTGTGAGTTTTCCCAGACATGGAGCTCACTCAGGCTTTGAATTCATCCATCCTCTCCTGGGAGAGGTCTGACTGCCCACAACAGCCCTGGAGAAAGGCTCCAGCTCTGGTCATGGCCTGCTGCCTCAGCAAGAAGCCCTGAGCACAACAAAAGACCAAGCCCTCCACCTGGGATTGGAGCCTGCACCTTGCCAGCACAGTGCCCTGACTAGGACATGCAGCAGGTCCACACCTCTCAGCACAGAGCATCTGCCCACACTGCTGGCCTGGGGAAAGAGCACACCCTGGCACTGACTGGCACTTGGAGCAATGTCCCTGCTCTGCTTTCTCACCAGCCTGATTCAAAGGATACATGAATCCAGGCAAAGAAAAAGCTAGCAAGCTGAGCCCTGCTGGACAGCCACACATAGAATCATACAATAGTTTGGATTGGAAGGGACTTTAAAGATCATCCAGTTCCACCTCTGCCATGGGCAGGGACAACTTCCACTGGACCAGGCTGCCCAAAGCCCCATCCAGCTTGGCCCTGAACACCTCCAGCGATGGGGCATCCACAACCTCTCTGGGCAACCTGTTTCAGAACCTCACCACCCTCTGAGTGAAGAATTTCCTCCTAATGTCTAATCTAAACCTATCCTCTTTAAGTTCAAAGCCATTATCCTATCACACTATCAACCTACCCCTGTTCTATCACTACACTCTCTGATAGACTCCCTTCCCAGCATTCCCAAAACTCCCTTTAGGTCCTGGAAGGCCTCTTATAAGGTCTCCCCGGAGCCTTCTCTTCTCCAGGTTGAACAACCCCAGCTCCCTCAGCCTGCCTCCACAGGAGAGGTGCTCCAGCCCTCTCATCATCCTCACAGCCCTCCTCTGGACTATCTCCAACAGGCCCATGTCCTCCTTATGCGGGGGTCCCAGAGCTGAATGCAGGGCTCCAGGTGGGGTCTCACAAGAGCCAAGCAGAGGGTGAGAATCACCTCTCTTGCCCTGCGGTTATGCTTCTTTGATTCAACCCAGCATACAGTTGACTTTCTCAGCTGTACGCACACATTGCTGGTTCATGTTAAGAGCTGGCACAGCTCTCAACCTGCCCAGGCTGGCAGTCCCCTCTTCCCTGCTCTGCCGACATCTTGAGACAGGATATCCTGTTTCCTCCATGTCCCAGCAAGGTCTCACTCCTGGGCACAGAAGGGTAGGCAGGAGAGTTTGGCCTCTAGGCAGACACAGCTCCAGTCAAATGCAGCGAAGAGCTCAGCCCAACAGTACTGCACTGGCCCTGCCCAGAGTGTTCCCTGCTGCCACAGGACGGAGTCCCCCTCCCTCCCAAAGAGCATGGCACACCTTGGCAAAGGTGGAGCCCTTCCCCTCAGACTGGATTGTGATGGTCTGCGTCCTGCGCTGGAGGATCTGATCGATGTCCTCCTCGCAGAACTTGGATCCTTCATCCTCCTCATCCATAAGAGCACCATAGGCACCCTTCCGCAGCAGGTCCTCCACCTCCATCTTTGAGAGCTGCTGAACCTGTCCAAAACACAAATGTATCACCAACCCTGCCAGCTGCTCTGGGCACTGGCACGGTGGGAGAAGGCTCTTCTCTGCCCCAGGGTAGAGATGCCCCAAGCTAGCCCAGACCTCCTGCTGCCATGGCAGAGGTCACTTCAAAATGCTGCTCGAGTCCCTCAAGAAATTCAGCCCTTGTCACCCAGACACAGCACCACACATGTCTGCAAGCCCCATGGCAGCACAGTGACAGCCTGCCAGGCTGAAGAGCAGCAGTGTGAGCATGTGGGATTGGGCTCTCACTCCCCAGGAGCCTGCCCAGGTCTCTGCTCCAACATAATAGTCACTTGCTTTTCTTCCAGTAGTTACCCAGCCTCTTCTTCTCTCCATTCTGCTTTTCTGCTCTGCTCAGTACTGCACAATGCTCTCAAAACAGCCCTGCATGACTGCAATGGACTGGGTGTCCTGCTAGTATAGCTAGCAAGCTCTTCTCATGAGGGACAGCAGAGCTGTGACACAGGCTTTGCCCTCTTCAGCTCTTGGTGGGAGAGCGAGAGACAAGGAGATGTTGGCCAGCATCACCAGGCAATGGACCAGTGTTCTTGTGACAGTACCAATTGCTGCAGAAAGCTATGTGGTTTGAGCCCAGGTGGGGTCCTTTCCACCTTGAATGTGATGCTTTTATCCCCACCTGGGGACACAGCCCTGCACGCCTGCCCCTGTCACAGAGGCAGCAGAGGGACAGGACGCAGGGGGAGAAGCACTCTCCCACATAGCCTCCTGCCCAGCCCCATGCTGACAGCCAACCTACCCCATTGGTGCTGCCCTTGCGGTTGATGTCCTGCAGCACAGCCTTATCCAGGCCCAGTTTCAGGCTGGCCTTGTCAAACATCTCCCGCTCGTAGGAGTTCCTGGTGATGAGGCGATAGACCTTCACTGCCTTGCTCTGCCCGATCCGATGACAGCGAGCTTGAGCCTGGGAGAGTGGAGGGTACAGCTTCAAACACAGTGAGTCCAGCACAATGGGGGTGGTGTGGCTTGTAGTACCCCTACTAGCAACCGCTACTCACCCACCAGAGCCAGGTCAGCTCCCATAACCTAGGGCACCCTCCCCGAGCACTTGTGGCTGAGCTGGCAGGGCTCTGGCTGCAGAGTAAGAATCAGACCCATGCATTCCTAGGCAAGGACACAGGGCTCAGGCTGTACCCTTTGCTCTCTTCAACCCCTCTATCAGGAGGAATGGGCCAAGTGTTGCCAACTTGTGCTTTTAGAGCCACAGCGTGACCTCCTCCATGGCGTGCCTTCTGCTCACACTCCTGTCAGCTCTCCTAGCGTTGCACCCCCTGTGCTAAGCAGCCAGGTGTTGCTGTGCCCCTCTCTCTGGCTGGCAGGGGTGACGGGAGCCATGCTGTGGGACCTGCATGCAGCCTGGCCCATTACCTGGAGGTCATTCTGTGGGTTCCAGTCTGAATCAAAGATGATGCAGGTGTCGGCAGCGGTCAGGTTGATGCCCAGCCCACCTGCCCGCGTGCACAGGAGAAAGACAAAGCGATCTGAGTCGGGCTTGCAGAAGCGGTCAATGGCAGCTTGGCGCAGGTTTCCTCGCACCCGCCCATCAATTCGCTCGTAGGTGTACCTGGTCCAAGAGGGTAAGATGTGAGAGCAGGGTCACAGCAGGGCCTGAACTAGCTACAGCTACCAACCCCTTCTTGCTCCTTCCCCCAGGCTGTGCGTGTGCATGCAGACAGCCAGAACTAGGACCAAAGGAAGGGCCTGTCTCCGTTCGGTCACTCCTAGGACTAGCATAGTAGACCAGTAGCCCTGAGAAATGGCCAGGTCAGAACTGCACAGGTTTGGAGTCTCTGCACCCATCAACAGTAACTTGTAACTCGGATCCTTTGGTACATGGATGGGTACAGAATAACCAAATCCCCACCCGGGGTTGTCTCCACTCTGTTTCCATGGTTTCTACAGTGCAGGATGGACGTGACATGGAGGAAACGTGAATGCTCAAGCCTGTACTAACCGCCTCTGAATGAGATAGTCTTCCAGGATGTCAAGGCAGCGCACCATCTGGGAGAAGATGAGCACCTTGTGCCCCCCAGCAATCAGCTTGGGAAGGAGTTTATCGATGAGCACCAGTTTCCCGGCTGCCTGGATCATTGCCTGCAGCTGGAAGTCTGGTGCCTCCGGGCTGTGTGTTTTACGAAAGTCTTCCAGGATCTTCTCCTCCGCCCCTGCCAGGTGAGAAGGGATGTGAGCTCTTGGTGAGGCTGGCAGTGCAGCTGCCCCCAGCCTCCTGTCCATGGCAACAGCATGCAAGGAACAGAATCCTTGCAGTTGATCGGATCTAGGGAGGCTGGCTAGAAACCTCCAGAAGCCCCTCTGCTCCTGTGACTCTACTCCTTCAGGGCTGGCACCAGCTCTTGACAGAACAAGCCATGTTGGGATGCAATAGAGGATTCCCCTCCAAAATGCCCCAGAAACAGCTGTACGTGGAGAGCCTGGGCAAGACCCTGAGGCTGGCAGTGCCCGCCAGCAGACAGCACTGGAGGGGAGCTGGTCTGCCTGTGAGGGCAACAAGGCAGATCTCTGCAGGTAGAGGGCCAGAGCTGGTTGAGCCCTGCAGGCAGTGACCAGTAAATGGCACAGTTACTGTCACAATGTCACATGGTCACATTTGCACATCCACCTCCTGTGCAAAGCACTCACCATTGATGAGATACGGGTGATTGCAGCACTTCCGCAGCTCCATCATGGTGTTGATGAGGTTGGGCATATTGTGCTGGTTGGCACCCTTGGACAGGAAGGAGAAATTCTTCTCCAGAATTGCCCGGTAGTATTTCTTCTGGATGTTGGTCAGCTCCACCTCAATGATAGTTTCCTGCTTGGGTGCCAGATTCTTCTCGACATCATCCTTCAGCCGTCGCAACATCATGGGCTTCAGGATGGACTGCAGCTTCTTCACCTGCCAGAGCAAGCACAGAGATTCACTCCCTGCATGGCAAGCACATGGTGATAACAGCAAAGGGGCCTGCAATGCTAGAGCCTCTCTAGGCCGGAGACCCTCTACAAAAGCCCTGAAGCAACTGCACTGCTGACAACCAGGGTAACTTTAGGATCTAGCTCCCCTGGAGTAGGCATGTGAGTGACTGGCCCTGGGCCATGAACTCGCACACTGTGGGCAGCCTTGGGTACACGTGTCTGCTGCAGGAGGAGAACTGGGAGCTTTGCTAGTAGCTGAGATGATGGGTGCTCCATGTGTCCATGCCTGCTCCCCTAGGATGATGAAGCCAGACACCTGAACAGCAGAGGCAACCCAGGGGACCGTGCTGCTCCCCACTACCCATGCTGTGGGTACCCAGGGTAACCTGACAGGGTGACAGATCCATGGACTTACTGA
Source organism: Oxyura jamaicensis (assembly GCF_011077185.1). Taxonomy (NCBI): domain Eukaryota; kingdom Metazoa; phylum Chordata; class Aves; order Anseriformes; family Anatidae; genus Oxyura; species Oxyura jamaicensis. The sequence continues at coordinate 881,904 of NC_048912.1, forward strand.
CCTCCTCACTCACCCTCTGGTCTTGGGAACAGACCAGATGGGAAAGCTGGGTATGCTGAGCTGCTCAGACATGCAAGGATCAATGTGGAGCTAGACAGGGAGCAGACCCTGGCCTTGGCACAGGCTGGTCTGCTCTCTCCAAAGCAGCACCGGACCATGGGCTCTGTCAGAACTTTGCTTCTCCTGGCTGAGTCCAGGGCACACATGCAGCACTGCACCTTGCACGGGGCAGACCTTTAAGCAAGGAGGGGTCTTGTTCACTTCCACAAAGTATATACAAGTGTGTGCCTGGCGTGGTGACCAGGAGTGCTGGTGACCTGTAGGAACAGTCACCAGCCTCACTCTTCTAGGTACCTGCTCCTCTGTCTTCAGGTCCCCAAACTCTTCCAGGAAGGCCGTCTCTGAGGGAAACTGTTGTGGCTCCAGGAAATTCAGGAGGCTGAAGAGCTCCTCCACTGAGTTCTGTAAGGGGGTGCCTGTCAGCAGCACCTTGTGCTCCTGGGTATACACAGAAAATAGGTTGAGGGTTCAGGCCCACTGGCTAGGTCCAAGGGGCCCTGAGATCACAAAGCTCCTTTTTCTTCCAGACCCAGAAATGCACTGTGTGACCTGTAGGCACAGGCACTCCCAGAAAGGCTCTCTTGGCCATGGTGCCAGCCCTTATGCAGCTGCTGCCATGTGACACTGCCATGTGGCTCTCAGGACACTCCCCAGAATGTATCCCAATCTAGTTGTGCAGCAAGAATGGGCAACACTGAGAACTCCACACTGTCCCCAAGGCTCAGCCTTGCTCTGGCATGAGACCCTCAGCAGGGTTGTGTTGGCACATGGACAGTGATGCTGACAAAGCCCAAGCCCTGACACCTGTGGGCAAGATTTCCCCAGTGCTTTGGCAGATCAGAGCACTGTTGTTCTGGGCGCTGCCTCCCAGGGCTCACCAGCAGCTCTGTCCCAACAGTGCCAGAGCCTGGGGCACCCACTCACTGTTCACGCTATAAACCTCCTGCCAAACCTAACACGGGTAACATCCTCAAGCTTCACAAGCTATAAAAGAAGGGCAACTGTATGGCTAAGAGGTTCCCATGGGACTTGTGCAAAGGAACATGAGGGTTATGAAGGGGAGACAGCAGCAATTCCCCTTAGGCCCAGGCTACTCACAACCCAGCAGGGGCCTGCGCAAGATGCAAGATCACTGGAACATCAGACTGATAATTTCTGGGGACTTGGTCCAGCTACAGGTGAGTGTGACCAAAGCTGGGTCTAGGTGATACAATATGCCTTACAGCAAACAGCCACACTGCTTTCTCCAGGGCTGTGAAAGATCTGGACATCCAAATCTACATCCCAGATCAGCTCATTGATTCCTTTTTCACTACACACAGTCCTGCAGCCCCAGCCCTGCCACAGACTGGTCCCATGCCTGAAGAGTGTTAAGAAACCAGCTTGAATATGGCAGCCCTGCTCACCATAGGGTACAAGGCACACTGCAGCGAAATGATGCTCTGCATGGCTGCCCAGCCGTTGCCTCTGTTTGCTGAAGCAGCCCAAGCTGTGCTGCAATGGCCAAGTGGTTTTCTGCTAGGGAGTGCATACAGATGGGAAGGACATAGGAGGAATTGTCTAGCTGTGGGTTAATATTCATTACACGTCAGCAGAAAAGAGTTTGTGATGGCTGCAGATCACCAGTGCCCCATCCATCAAAGGGCCCTCCATCAAACTGGCACTTCTCGGGTGACCTGATGGGTCTTGGCCAGTCTCCCCTCTGAGACAGGGAGCTCTTAGCTCTCAGCTCTGGCCCTGTGCTAAGCAGCTGGCAGTGACACCTGATTGCTTGGCATGGCCACCTCTGGCCCACCCTGCTCTTGCATGAACCTGGGCAGGACGTGCTCACCAGGGCCATGAGTTTCAGCCCCTCCAGCAGCTTGCAGTTCCTGTTCTTCAGGCGATGGGCCTCATCAATGACCACACAGCGCCACTGGATCTTCTTCAGCTCTGGACAGTCAGCAAGGATCATCTCAAAGGTGGTGATAACCACCTGGAACTTGAAGATCCCAGGAAGAGGGTTGCCCTAGGGAGACATAAAATGTATGCAGTGCGTGACTCCTGCAGGCAGCAGGACACTGTCAAACATCCTGGCGGTCCACACAGGCTGGCCACCATATCAGTGTTAGAATCTGGATCCTGGCTGTGATTCTCCCAGATTCATCTCCCTCACTCAGTGAGCAGGTTCCTGCAAGCCTTCATGCTGGCTGCATTTCTCCAAACCAGATACTACTTCAGGGCAGAAAAATAGGCCTGGACAAGAGCTGCGGCTGGAACTTAGCTGCATTTTCCCCCTTTTGCAAGAATGGGGCCTGTTCTTCACTCATACACTGTGCACTCTCAGCCCACACCAGCAAAGGGGTCTTAAAAGATCATCTGGCTCTCTCTGGATAAACCACAAGCTCCACATGCAGCAAAGTGCTTCCCAAGTAAAGGAAGCCAGAGTTGGAGGACATATTCTGGGAGTGCTGTGTGCATCAGTCACCTGTGTGTCCCTGTACACCATCTCATACTGCTGGATCATCTGCCGGCTGATCTGGCTGCCGTGGTACACGATGGCATTCATCTCCGTCCAGGTGCGGAACTCTCTCTCCCAGTTGGTGATAGTGGAGAGGGGTGCGATGATGAGGAATGGGCCATGGATGCCCATCAGAAAGATTTCTGAGAGGAATGTGATTGACTGGATTGTCTTCCCCAGCCCCATCTCATCAGCCAGGATGCAGTTCTTCCTGCAGAGATGGGCAAGAGCAGGTTAATGCAGCTCTCAGGGGCAGGAACCAACCTGTCACTAACTCCTCAATGTGATAACGGGCATGTCACCTCCCCTCACACCTCTCTGACTCCATTGTACAGAGTGTGGGAGACATCAGGACAGTGCTCCAAGTGGCCCAAACTGGTCTGGGTAAGCCAGACCATCCAACCTCTTGCAGATGATGGACTTGAAGTTAGTGTGAAAGACGCTGCCCTTCAGGTGCACACTAGCCTGTGAACAATGCATCTGATTGCCTGCTGCAGATGAGGACATGCGTTATTTCTGCATTCCTGCCACAGGAATGGGTCACCATCAGCCTGACCAATACCAAAAATCAGCTGTATTTCAGACCCGTAGCTAAGCCTGTACTATCTCCAGAACACATCAGCATTCACCACGGAGAAACATTACTAAATACTCAATTGCAAAGCTAACACAAATACATTTTTTTCTGGATGCTGCCTGTCAACTCCAACACTGGCAGCTCTCAGCAGCTGCTGTCAGGCCCCTCCTTCTTGGCTCTGCTCCCCCAGCCCCACTGTTCTGCAACAGCATGTGCTGAAGCCCCACTGCCAATGGGACGCCTCACAGGAGCCCAGGGCTCCAGCCCCTCCTCACCTGTTATACCAGTTAAAGAGCAGCCAGTTCATTCCCTCCAGCTGATATTCCCGCAGCTGGTTGCTGTTCTTATACTCCCGGGACTTCTCCAGTTTCTGCCAGGACTCAGATGCTGGGCGCTCCTAGGAAGAGAGAGCAGGAACAAGATCCATGGAGATGAAAAGACTACTGCCCAGTGTGGCCAGACCCTGCTTCTGGGACTGCACACCAGGACAACACTTTAAAACTGTCATTGACACTCAGCAGATTCACAGAGAGGTCTTGGCCTCTGGATCCCACCCACAGATCCCACTAACACCTCCAGAGGGGAGGATACTGGGCTTGCACTGAAATAGCAGGGACACAAAGGTCACCACTGCCGGGCCTTAAGAAAACACAGATAGCCCCTTCCTGCCCAGGGCAGTGAGCTGCCAGCTGGGTACGTTACCTCTGGGTACGTTACCATGTGCTTGATTTCTGGAGGGATCTGGAGGGCTTCAAACTCTTTAATCTTCCCTGGGTCAACATCTTCCTCCAGCTCCCAGGTGCTCTCCTCATAGGGCAGCGAGCACCACTTCACCAGGTAGTGAGTCACCTCCTGCAGCACACAGAGAGGCTTGCAGACCAGTGCAGGGCTCACACTGCTCAGCCCCAAGGTGCAGGCTGCAACTGAGACTGAATCACAGCAATACTCAGTGGCCTTTGAATCCTCCCTGTGCCAGGGGCCCCCCAGGAGCAGGGTTCAAGCTGTGCAAGGCTGGAAAGGCCTCGGGTTGGTCAAAGAGGACATGTGATGGATTTGCTGGGTCCAGATCTCCAGCTGAGCTTCCCTCCCTCTGTGGGACAAGTGAGTGATGTACCCACTCACCTCCCCAGTGTCAGGGTCTTTCGTGTGAGCCACCTCCAGAATACGATCTACCTCCACGTAGTCTGGGTTGAACAAATCCTCATCAGGCTGTGAGATCAAAAAGAGAGGTAAATTCAAGGTGATCCCAGGATTAAACAGATGGTGGGTGCAAGGAAACAGCTGTGTGACATCTGTCCCCAGGATGCTGCTGGCTGTGCACAGCATACCAAGTGCCCATGGACACAGGTAGGTGACATCTGTCTCTGGGCATGAGGATGCAGGGAGCCTTGCAGAAGGCAAAGCCCTAACTTTAGAGCAGCTGCTGGCTCCATGCTGCCCTTGCTGGGAGGCAGGACTGTCTGTCCCAGCTCATCTGGCCCCAAGGTACAAGCCCTGAGCTGTGTGCTCCAGCTCATAGAAAGTATCCAGAGCTGTGACTGTCAGACTGGAGCCACACATCGCACCACCTAGGTCTCTCCAGCTGTCCCCTCATCCTCATCCAGTCCTCATCCCCCTCATCCAGTCCTCTACAAGGACTTGTTCTCTCTTTCTGCTTCTCTCTCCCTCCCCACTTTCAGCTCAGCAGTCACCAGCACCAACTGCTCATGGGGCAAGGGCTCATCCTCACACCAAAAAAGCCTGGGGAGGATTGTGCTTTAGACTAGCAGTGGTCCTTTGGAGAGACACATGTCTAGGGCTTGGGAATGAGAAAAAAACAGGCTTCTGTGTTCACAGCTCCCCAAGCCCCACTTAGTCACAGGAAATAGCAGTTTTTCCTTGCTAAACTGTTAATGGTATGGTGTATTCCAACACATGCTTTTTCTTTGCATCCTGGGAGAGACCCCAAGCAAACTCAGGAGTGAGAAATTTGACACACACACCCAGCTTTGTAACTACAGCCATGGAGAAATTTTCATAGCCTACCGGCCCAATTTACACTCCTAGGGGACAGCTTGAGGAGATCCAACAACTAGCTCTGGAGCAAGATAGATTATAGAATACCTTCCATATTGAACACAATTAATCTGTATACAGAGCAATGTAGGCAGGACCTCCCCTAAGCCCAGGTATTTATAGGTCTCTCTCCCGCAGCATCTCTGCTCCACCATGAGCAGGCACATTCCCCAAATAAACATAGAAAGCACCTTCAGCACTATGTGCTGCCCTCCCTCCCACTGAGCACGGCTTCCAGGGTTGGCAGTACCCAGCAAGAGACATCTGTCACCCTGTCTGTACCTCCTCTGGTGACACCCATGGGTGTTCAGGGCACTGTCGTGGCTTGCTCAGCCACAGCACTGGGCCCAGCTGTGCTGGGGAAGACAGTGGCCACGCGCTGCACTCAGCTCTCACCTCTGTAAAAATATGCTTCATCTGAGCCTGCTTGTTCCGGAAGCGCTTTATCTTCTGGGATATCCTGGGATCCTTCTCCAGCTCCTCCAGAGTCGCCCACTTACAGTGCAGGTAGGAGCTGCAGAGGGAAAAAAAAATCAACAAAATGTGACTAAAGAAGCCCTTGGGCAACAACCCCATCCACCATATAGACAAGCAGGAAGCTCCCAGCAACCCAGAGAACATCCAGCTCATGCCTCGCCATGTGGAGCCCCAAACTGAAGAAGGCCACAGCCAAGACTGAGCACTGCAGCTGCAGTGGCTTCCCTGCCCTGCACAGACTGGGCCTGGCCTGGGAAGACAGCAGTAGCAAGGCAGGAATGCCAGGGCTGCAGCTGGGGCTGGGAGCATGCAGACCTCGTTCTGGCACACAGTGTGCACCGCTGTGGCACAGAGAACCACAACACTGCACGTACAAGTTCCTGTACTTGACGTAGAACTCCTCCATCTCAAACGTCAGGCCTCCGGGGTGAGCCTGAAACCAAGGGAAGGAGAGTTAGTTAGTGGCACCCAGAGATTATGCAGAAAATGGGGGGCAGGCACTTGGCGTGGCACTTGCCTCACAGGCTGCGGCCCAGGAAAACACAGTGCAAAACTTGAGGATGAGGGGACTCAAACACCTCCTGGGGACCAAGACCAGCCCTCAAGCCTCTCCAGAGGCTTTCTACTGCCCAGGACAGGAGAAGCACCACATTACTCCCCAGCCCAGAGGGATGATGCTCTGGATACACCCCAGCAGCATTCTGCAGGAGCAGGTGTAAGGTATGGCATGGCAACAGGGACTGCTGCTGCCTCTCCCATGACTGATGAACAAAGGCAGCCAGCCCTCACCCCTCCTCTGCCCAGGGACCTTCAACCCCACCTTCAACCCCACCTTTGTCACCCACCTCCTTCTGCACCATCCTAGAAGCAAGGATCTTCTCGATGATATTGGCATCGTCCTCGGGAGGCTCCTGGGGACAGTGGGAAGAGAGCAGTTTTCCTGGTCTCTGGCACCCTCCCAACACGGAGTGGCTGCTTGTCCTCTCCCAGCCCACCAGCCCAGGAAAGAGGAAGCTTGGGAGCTTCTCCATGGAGACTCAAGGAAGGAAGGTGCCCTGCCACCAGCAATCTCTGTTGCTGCCACCTGCCCTTGGTCAGGGTGCTTGGAGGTGGACAGGACCAGGGTGATGACATGAATGTGACTGGCAGAGTCTCCTGGCCTACTGGGGCAAGTGAGCAGGGCCAGAGATGGTGAGCGAAGGATGCTCCAGCTAGGGCCACACACTTCAGCAGCCAGCACTGCGACAGGACAGCCTACCTCCCTCCACAGGCCTGCCATGAAGAAATCCCCCCACAAAGCCACAGAGCTCTTCCACCAGCCACCTACGAGCTCCCACTCCACAAACTCATGGTGGAGGTGGCCCTAACATCATCCTGCTCCCAGCCCCAAGACAGGAGGCACAAATGTGGCCATGCTTTGTGGCGGAAGCGGTGCCACAGAGCACTGCAGGCTGGCAGTTTTGCAGCCTGAGGGCTGCTGGAGGAGCAATGCACTGCCCCAGAGAGCTCCTGAGAAACACAGCCAAGATCCAGGGAGGAAAGCTGCAAGTCCAGACCCTGGGGAGAGCAGCCCTGGGGCCTCAGCATTCCCATCTTGCCCCGTCAGGTCAGTCCTGATACCGGCAGCAGCCACGGCCAAGCCGGGCTGAGCCTGCTGGCAGGAGCCCAGCACAGGCACGCAGCGCAGCCTGGCTGCCGTGACACCAGCCTTTGTAACTCTGGAGCTGGGCACATCGAGGTGGACATCCAAGACTAAGTGCAAAGGAAAGCAGGCTGGCAGTGTGGACGCCTGCCAAAGGCAACCCACTCCCTCTGGCTGTTTTGAAAATCTCACTTGAAGAGATCACTCCCAGGAGCCCAGCAGGGACATGGCCCCAGGCAGCAGCGGAAGGAAAGGACAGCACGTCCTGAGGGTGCACAGAAGCCCTCTGGGCAAAGCTGGGGGCATCACGCCACGAGCCATTTACTGGCTCAGCAACAGATCTGGCTAATATCCACACCGAAGCCTTGTTAGAAGGGGACTAGAGAGGGACAAGAACACCATGAAAACAATTAGTGACCATTATTAATATCTGGCAGCTTTGTTGGTCACCACAGAGAGGCAATGAGCTGCAGGTATCTGGAACGCAGAGCAACAGGAATGAGGAATGAGCTCAGTGTGCAGAGGAGGTACGGCAGTGATGCCCAAACGGCAGTGACTCCAGCTGGTCCCTGCCCGCAACGCAGGCTGGTTGGCAGGTTGGCTGGGCATCTCTGCACTCAGAGGGACTGATGGAGGGTAGCAATACGGGCAGTAAATGATGCCCTGGCACCTACAAAGACCTTGGCTGGCATAGCTGAAATACTAGGTTAACTTCATGGGCAAGAGCTACAGGGACAGGATCCAAAGGTGGGCATGGGCAGAGGGTTAGTCATGCATTCAAGGACATCTCCAGCTACATGACATGTCCTAGAGGCCTTAGCCTCCCAGCAGGAGGGGGGAGGTTGGACCTGCATGACTCTTACCTATCCCTCTTTGCGCTCAGACTCCCTGCAGAGCCAGCTGGCACACTCCTGGACACATGCACGCCCACCCCATCCTTGTACTGGGATCCTACACTTCCTTGAACCTCACAGTGACACCCCGGGGATGTCCTGAGATGCAGAAAGCCCCACCACCCCAGTCCCAACTCCAGCCCTACCTCTGCCTGCCATGCCAGAGTGGAGGCGGAGAGCGCAGAGGTTCTCCCAGCTCCCAGCACGGCTATTGTCTCACCGTCATCATCCACCACCTTGAAATCCAGGTCCTCGTTGTATTTCCTCCTCTTCACCTGCCGGCCAGAGCGGCGTTTCTGTGTATGGGATGAAAGAGGCAGTCATGGGGGAGATGGGCAGCCCAGGTACCCCCCTTGCCTGGTGTGGGGATGGGAACTGGAAGAGAGAAAGCCCCATGGCTGCCTGATCTCCGTTTCCCCCCCTGTGCTGGTGGGGTGGAGGTGGTGGGACAAACAGGCCACCATCAGATGTAAGCCCCTGCACTGCTGCAGAGGTAGAGCAGCTTCCATCACTGCTGTGCCAAGGCCTCTGTCAGTGCTTTGGGACAGAGCATGACCTGCACAGCTCTGCTGGCCCCAAGGCCAAAGGCAGAGGAGCCCTGCAGGGGCACGCAGCTCCTGAGGTGCCCACCAGCTTCCCTGTGCTGTCCCGGTAAAGGGGCACTGCAAGAAGACACAGAGGACAAGGCTGCCTCCTGGTGCCCAGCTCTTCTCCCACTAATATGCAGCCAGGATTTCCCCAACCAGCAGCCAGCCATACCTGGCTGTCAGCCGACTCCACAGACTCCTCTGGGCTCTGCACGGATGGGCTCAGGAGATCCTGATCCAACTCTAAAGTGTCCACTGGGATCTCGTTTTTCCTCTTCCCTTTCTTCTTCTTCTCCACGGGGGTAGGCCCCTGCTCCTTGCTGCCAGGACAGACCGACAGTTAGACCATGCTCCTTGCTACCAGGACAGACTGGCAACCGGGCACTGCTCTGGGGATCCTGGGGGAGAGCCAGCAACCACCCGTGCTGGGCTCTGCTCCGGGCCCTTCTTCCCACCTTGTCACACCAATGTCAGCACAAGGCTCCTGGGCCTCCCTCAGCACAGGGCGAGCCGTTCCTCAGACCACCAAGTCTCCAAGTGAAGGCAGCGCACAGCAGCCTCTGCGCCTCTGCACAAGCTGGGATGCCCAAGGCAGGTACCCACGTCCTGCTCAGGTGCAAGTTTGACCTCCCCGCCACCAAGCAAGGTCTTTACCACTCAGACCCAGCAAGCCAGGGCAATGAGGTGCCTGCTCCGAGCTCTCAACACATGACCTGCGCTGCTGACGGTTGGAAATCCTGCTCAGCAGGCAACCCACGTCCTGGCACACAAGAGCCAGACCTACCCCAGCCCAGGGAGACCCAGCCATCCCTGTGGTGGGATGTATGTGTGCTGCAGCACCCTGCCAGACCCTGTCAGGCTTCGAGGCAGATGCTGCTCCCGCTTGTGGCCTGTCTCCCTGAGCCACAGCACCAAGCCCCCGCCTGAGACAGCAGCAGAGCGAACACTGGCCTGTGCCTGGAGCCTGAGAGCATCACACCCTGTGATGCCCACAGACACAGGAGGAACACAAGTCTCAGACACCCGGCTGTGAAACGGGTCACCACGATGTCACCACAGCTCCCCACAGACACACAGGAAGGCTCTGTCACATCAGGCAACTGCCCTCAGTGCTCAAGCTACAGGCCAGGCTGAGGCACAGCCATGGAGGGGATCTGGGCCCTGCTCCCAGTGAGTCCCAACACCTCCCCGCAGACACAACGTGCCAACAAGGGCCACTGCCCCAGGCCACCCGGCCACCCCCAGGCACTCAGCACGCCCCAGCCAGAGCCACAACCAGCCTGTGGCAGGGAACGTGCCCAGGAAGCACCAGGGTCAGAAAGGCTCCCTCCCAACAGCACGCCCATCCTTACCCGCTGCAGCAAACACTAAGGGCAACATTTCAAAGAGCTGGTGCCTGCCCCCGGGCTGAGCAAGGAGCCCAGGGAGTGGAGCTTCCCTTCCACGCTCACCATCAGCCCTGCGGTTCATCCCCTCCACTTCCAAGGCTTGCACAGCTGCAGAGGAACAGTTGGTTTCAAAACCATGCCTAGGTTTTACCCCCATTTCATGAGACCATCACTGCTTGTCCGAGACTCACAAAAGCCAAGCAGTTAAAACTCTGCTGTTCAGGCCAAGAACGACCTGGCCGTGTAGCAGCGATTCAATTAGAGGCCCTGAAAATGCACTGAGAGTATTGCTTCTACCGAGCAATAACTCCCAAGATATTGATTTGTAAGTCACAATTAACAACTGCTTCATTCATGAGCCAGTAGTTGGCTATGATTAGAAACAATTTAGAAGAAATTATGCCACCATTATCTGCCACTTAGAGGACTCCCAGCAATCATTCCATTTGCACAGAGCACCCACCCCGCCTGTTGCTTGCCTTCCGTGAGCCTCTCCTGTCACCCAGCCCCACGTCCCCGTGGCTGGCAGCAGGCTCCTCCGTCACACCGGAGGCTGGCTGCACCCAGCGGTTCCTACTGTGGGTGGGTTTGCCGGCTGTTGAACCGAAGGCCAAGGCAACCATCCAAGGAAAGGCTCGACAAGGGGTTGTGGAGGGGCAATGCTGCCGGGAGGAGCTGAGGACCGGGCAGGAGCAGACCTCGCTCCTCCTGGAGGGTGCAGAGGGGTGGGAGGAGGCACCCTCAGCTCAGGCTCAACTGGGAAAGAGGAAGCACAGTGCTTTGTGGCATCCCCAAACTCCTGCACATAGTTTCTTGTGGCTGGATGATGTGTTACAGAGTTATTTCCGTTGGGATTTTTTTTGCACTGAACAAGCTCTTTGCCAAGGCTTCTCACATTGTCCCAGGCACCTCACCCGGCCCTGGCACACGCAGGCCCCCCCTTGGCCCTCCCCTGCCCCCGCCCTGACTTGCCTTTTGCAGCAGGGACTGGGGCTCCCAGGTCTGCAGCTGGGGCTACCCCACCTTACCCCCACATCTAGCCAACCAGTTTGGAGCCACAGTAGGCAGGTCACACCGTCATGGTCCGCTTTTAGCACTGTGAAAGCACGGGTGGCAGCCAAGGGACCTTCCAGGTGGCAACAAGGTCCTGGACAGTAACTGTGAGTGCCTCCAGGAGTCCAGGCCTGCAAGTTCTGCTCTTCCCCACGCTTTGCCTGCATTGGCTTTTCTGAAAGGTCCCACTGCAGGGGTGGATGTGTGTGAACTGCCCACACAGCAGTTTCTTACCGGTGGAGCAGAGGTGACGTTAGGATGCCAGCTGCATCCCTCCTCCCTGGCAAAGGTAGAAACAAGCTGCCTTCAAGGCCTCCAGCTCAGCCTCCTGCTGGGCAAGGCCACAGCAGCCCTGTGTGCCGGGCACAAGGCCAGGCTGGGCTCAAGGCCAAACCGGGGGCTCTGGGAGAGCCACGGGAAGGGGTGACCACACAGCCTGCCTGGCCACAGGCCGTAAGGACCAGACAGAAATTGTGCTTTTTGGGAGCAGGGAGGGTTAAGAGCAGGTGCTGACCCTGCAGGGGTGGCACAGCCACGTGTTGCTCTGAGACGGAGCCTGCAGTTTGCGCTTGCCAGGAATCCTTCAGGTGCCCAGCGCTACCTTTGCACATGCCTCATCCTTCCCTTCCCTTCCTTGCCCCCTCTCCTTCCCACTCTGCTGCAGCCCAGCTCCCTCCAGGGACAAGTGCCCAGCTCTGTCCCTGCCAAGCTCCCCACCAGCCTGGTGTGGGAGCTTTGCTGCCCCATACCAGCACACACCGAGCAGCACCAGCAGGAGCCCTGGGCACAACTGTCCCAGTGCAGGCTCTGTGGCCCTGGCTTCTCTGGGATCCAGCTGCCAGCGAGCTCCAAAGGAGATAGACCCCCTGGGGCAGGGGTAGATGGGGGGCTTGTGCTGCTCTGCACGCAGGCAGCTGCAGGGGGGGAGGTGGGCAGGTGGATTCAGCGGGTACTGGGAAGCCTGTTCCAGTGACCATTTCCAAAAAAGTTTCTTCGAGAAGCTCTACCAAACTGACGTTTTACAACAAGGAACAGTTTTGCTGAAATCCTGTACTAGTCACACTCACGATACAAATACATTCATCATACAGGTTATTTACAGCACAGGAGGAGGGCCCAGCTCCAGTCGATAGGGCTGCTTTTTACGGGACTCTCCAAAACATTTATTCTTGCCAGGCCACAACAGTAAATCAAATGATGCTGGTGCTGTTGACACCTGCTCTGCTATCTGCATACATTCCCAATTAAGAAGAAATTGGAGCTAAGAAATCAGAGCTTCTTTTCTGGCCAATCAGCCTGTTAATTAATAGGATGAGGAATTACCAGAGGCTGTGGCATTCAGCTGCACAGCACGAGGGAGTCCTTAGGCCTCCCAGTTGCAGCTCTGCTACAAGCCTACAGCTGCAGCCGGGGGCCAGCTCCTGTCTCCCCAGGAGGCAGGCAGCAGCCGCTGGGCTCCTCCCTCTGCCCCCAGACACAGCACCGCAGCTGCACCGCAGGGACGGGTCCCAGAGCCCATGGGAGGGAGAGGGGACGGTTTGTGCTCCACCATCCTCCCACAGCTGACCCGACGGCCTCTGGGTTGCATGTGGAGTGCAGCGACCCTGCCCTTGCTGACAAGGTAAGGTGAGGTTGGTTCTCACTCACATATCCTCTTCCCGGGCCCCAAAACAGATGCAATAGGCTCTCTGTCACACAGTGCCTTGCTGTGCTTCTGAGATACCTCCCTAAGGTCTCCCTGTCCTCCAGGACACTTGGCACAAGGGCCAGGCCAAGGGGAGGCCAAGACTCTTCTGCTGGACAGGGCACCGCTGACCCTGTGGTCTCACGGGGTCTCATGCCCAGAACAGCACCTGCCCGATCTGTCTCTGCATGGCCAGAGAGCTCACCTGGCCTCCAGACCCATGCATCCTTCAGCAGGAGGAGCCCGCGTACCCCGCATGAGCTGCCATACAGTGGCTGAGCCCCAGCTGCACCGGCACCGAGACAAGGTCACGCCAGCACCCACCTGCTCTTCTTGGGTCTTGCTCTGGAGGCAGGCTCAGAGACGCTCTTCTTGTCTTTAGGTTCCTTAGGGGCTTTCGGTTCCCGGGGTTTCCGGGGCTTCTTGGCTACCTCCCTCTGTTTGGGCTCCTTCTGCTTCTTGGGCTCCTTGGCCTTTTTAGGCTCTTTTGGTTCTTTAGGCTCTCTTCTCCTCTTTGGTTTCACCTCCACAGCTGCTTTTTCTCCTCCTTCCTGTTCTCCCTGATCCTTTTTCTTCCGTTTCTTTTTCACCCCCGTGCCTACACCCCCAGTGTCCTGCATGCCGTTTTGGGCACTTGGCCGCTTCTGGGGAGCTCCGTTGGGCTCCTCCTCGGGGCACTGGCGCTGGCTGCCCACGTCCGCGGCTGTCACCTGGTGGGGCACCTCGTCCTGCTCCTCGCTGCTGGCAAAGGGGTCCGGTGCCTTGCACTCCCAGGTGTCCGAGGCATCCGACATTGGGGAGCGGCTCAGCACTTTTAAGCTCGACAGCTGCAGAGAGAACAGAAACGTGGTGTGTGAAGCAAATGCCACATAGAGAAACAGCAGGTGTTTGCAGAGAGGCTGCTGGAATATAGCCCCAGCAAGGCTCCACCTGCTGGGAGTGTGAGCCATGTCCCTTGATGTACAGGGGACCCTTGCTGAGGCCTAACAGCCACCCCATGCAGACACGGTTCAAAGGGCAGGACCCCCTGCCCCTGCCTGACAGAGGCTGCTTGGTTCCCCACTGGCCCACAGAGGTCCAGGGACAAGACGGCTGGCATCTCTCCTCTGCCCCCAAGCCCAGCCCCAGCTTTGGTCGCACCCTCCGGCACCTTACTCTGCTGAGACCCCGAGTGACCCACACACTCAGGCCACCTCCTGCCCCTTGCCCAGAGCTCGGACAGGAGCGCGGGGTTAGCATGGTGCCTCTCCCAGGGGCTGCTACCTGGGTCCCCCAGCCCCAGACAGCAGAGCTGCTCTCCCTGTTCTTCCTTCATTTCCTACACATTTTCCAGCAGCGACACCAGCTCTTCTTGAGCACCCGGAATGGTGGGGCTGGTACGGGACAGCCCAAGGAAGGGAAGGCTTCACTCCTCCTTCTAACAAGGGCTGATCTGAGAACAGCGTGCTGCCATGGCCATCCCCTGCCCAGGGCTTTGCGTCGGGATGGCAGATCAGCACTGACCAAATCCAGCAGCGCAATCTGGGTTGGGAAGCGGCTTGTCCACGTGGGCATTTGGTGGCTGTCCTGTCCCACCTCATGGGGCCTTTCCTCGGGGAGAGGCTGCTCCAGAGAGCACAGCCAGCCCCCTGCTCCCACAGCTGCCAGGCCAAGGCTCATACCAGTGGGTACACAGACTTCTTGTGAAAACTGTAATGCATTGGGTGGTAACAGCTTTTTGTCATAAGACACAGAAGCACCTTATTTCTCCCCTAAAGGCCGATCCTGCTGCGTCTTGCAGCAGCTGTGTCCCAGGGGCAGAGCCTGGGAGCCGTGGGCTGGGCTTTCCTGGCACCCCGTGCCCTGCCCACCCTGTGCCAGGACGGCTGGTCTCCTTCGCCAGCTGCTTCCTTGGGCTGAAGGCAAGGGGCTGGCCCTGGGACTCCCAGTGTCATCCGGCTCCTCAGATACCACAGAGCTGCCCAAGTATGTAAATATTTATGTCCTACGGGCTGAGGACTGGATCCCATTCATGGTGGTCCAAGCGCAGGGCATTCTGCACAATCCCATTTCTAACTGGAACTAGACAGAAGCCTTACATGGACCAGAGCGCGTTTGGTGCCAGCTGGGGCCTTTCTGTCCACGCGCGGCTGCCCCCAGCGCCCTGCCCTGATCCTGCTGCCAGGCTGCTCCAGTGAGCTGGACGCAGAGTGCCACTGCCCACGTGGAAAGAGTGCCCCCAGGCAACTGTGAGGAACCCGTTTCATGCAGGGAGAAAACCAGCACTGCAGATGCTGCCTCCGAGCCCATGGGCTAAGCAACAGGGTCAGCCCCAGCCGCAGCCTCTGCGTTTCTGAGATCTTGCTAACTGCTCGAGCAGGGGATCAGCTAAAAAGCTTGCAGACCCCCACAAGGCTGGATCTCCTTTTGCTTCTACGCTGCACAGCAGTCAAGTGCAGATACTGCCGCCAGTAGATGCTGCAAACCTTCAGCATCCTAGCATGGCAGGAGTATGAACCACTCCTTCCTGGCCCCAGCTTGTAGCTTGAGTCTCACAAGGCGTTGCTGGCTGGCAGGCAGACCTCCCAAGAGGAACAGGGCTGGAGACAGCAATCTTGGTGCCATCCAGCAGCAGCGATGCCATCCCCTGCTCACCGTCGGGGCTGCAGCAGGTGCGGCGCTGAGCACCTGGAGCAGCTCGGTCCCTGACAGCCTGTCCTGGGGGCACTGAGGCACGGCAGCCAGCCATGGGAATGGGGTTCCTCTTGTCATGTGCAACAGCTCATCCCAGAGCCTGGACAGCTGGGAGACTTGCACGCTGGCTGGGGGCTTCTTCCGCAGCGGCCGGCAGCTCTCCCTGCACTGAGCAGAAGCCCTGGAGATGAGCACACATGCTCCAGGCCAGGAGAATGTGAGCACACCCACAACAGCAAACGCTCTTGCTTCTGGCAGCCCCAGCAGACATGATTGCTGCAGGCAGAGCTACATGGACCGTGCTGCTGCTGTGGTCATGTCCTGCCAGGCAGATGCAACCTCTAGACAGGAGAGGGACTGATGTCAGCATTCAGAAGGGAGCACCCAAACTGGCTGATGGTTTCCACAACTGCATGCTGGCCATTGTCTCCAGAGGTCCCTCTGGCCCCACTGAAAGCCAGGATCTGTAGCTCTGACCCAGGCTGTGGGGCCTCAGCAGGTCCTGCTCTTGGCATCATCCACGAGCCCCAGGGCCTTGGGCCACACTTAACATGTGGGCTGAGAAAGCTGGCAGCAGAGCAGGCCTCCAGCCGTGACCTACTTCGTGGGTCCAGTCTGTGCTTGCACTGTGCTGCTTCAGCAAATCAGAGCAGGCTCTTGGGTGATTGCTCACAAAGACGTCCCCGCCTGCCACAAACGGTGCTGCAATAGGAAACTGAGTGCTGTACAGAAACAACCACGATCCGTCAGATATTCTGTGAAATTGGGAGCACACCGCAGGACCTCTCCTCTCCTGCAACCCCGCTGGGCAGCCAGCAGCCCCTTCACCTCCGAGCGAGCCCACTGCAGCAGGGCTGCAGCACCCCCGAGGCAGCGCTACAGGCTCTAGGTCCAGCAAAGCCAGCACTCACCTCAGGACACCCTGTGGGCATCAGCTGTCAAAGCCTGCCAGGATGGGTCAAAGCTGAGTTTTGGGACAAGTCAGCAGCGCTAGCCTGCAGCTAGAAGAACCCAAAGCTGCCCTGCCATGAAAGGGCCGTTGAACACCAGTTTGTCGGACTGAATAGCTTATGGCTCACACAGGCAGCAGCAGAAGAGGGGGGAACCAAAATGAGGCACCTCCACACCGAGCAAGGACTGCCAGCCCCTGACATCCTTTTGCACCGAATCCTAACCCTAACCTGCTTGGTTTGTCCTGAGGACAGAAGGCTCCATGTCATGCTGCTACAAGCCTATGGCAAGCTCTTGCTGTCCACATGGGACTGCAGTGCCAAGTACTCATTTGTGGTCAGCTTGGCGCACTGGAGAGAGCTAGGGACAGGCTTTTCCTACTTCCCTTTGATGAGGTTCAGTTTATCCTGGTTTCTCTTCAACAAAAGTCAACAGGAAAAGCCTGGGAAAGCAGAACAAATGTTATCTGTGCTCCTGTGTGGCTTCAAAGCACATTTGCAGCTTGCCTACCACAGCCTTTGCTGCTCCCAAGGGCACACTGTGACTGTGGGCTCCAACGCACCTGGTGGCATTCAGTACTACCAACTGATAAGATGCGGGAAAAAAACACACTAGTTTTGTTTTGATACTGCTGCCGTCCTAAGTGGCTTCTAATTCCCAAGATGTGATTATAAAGAAGCATTTCCTCACCAACCCTCTGCCCCATTCCGTTTTGTCATCCTCCATCACATCTTCCCTCTGCAGAGCTCTCTGCCCAGCGCAGGTGCCAAGCAACCCTCTCCTCGAACATAAGCACAAGCTGCTCCACTTCTCCAACCATCTGCCTTACCCTTCTCCGTGCCTCTTCTTACCCCACTGGGCTTGGGGTGGCAGCAGGAAAGCGCTCAGTATCGACGAGGTACCACACAGCAGCAGGAAAAATTCAGCTCTGTTCTCTCTCCCTGTCTAAATCCTGAATGCACCTCTGTGACAACCTGCAAGCAGAGGCCAAAGCCCCTTGCAGTGTTTCAGTCTCCTCCATGAGCAAGGACAGCCCCAAAAGAACCCATAAGGCTAGTGGCATATCTTAAGATTTTTCTACAACTCTTCCAACTCAGTTTCCACTTCAGATCGCAGATAATCGCACACAGCAGGCACTGTACATCCGCCTTCCCTGTGGCTTTGGAGAACGAGGACTGAGCAGCACCTGCAGGCACCAGCAGGTGCCTTCTCCCCATGCTGTGCTCTGAAAGCCACCACAGTCCTCCTATTCTTTAGTCAGTCATTAATTCACCGGAATACCTCTGATCAGGACACCACTCATCTTCTTTAAAAGCATTTTGAGAGATGGTGTTGGGAGCTGCTGCTGGCCAACAGCTGTCTGCGAGTCCTTCTGGTCTTAACTTCATCTTTAAAACCCACAGCAGACTGCGAGGGGTGACTTTTCCTTAAAAAAGCTATCCTGACTAGTCACTACTGTAGTATTTTCACATATAAAGGCATTAAACTGAGCATTTATTACAGTTCCTAATGATTTACCCAATACACAGGTAAATCTGTTGCTCTCTGATTTCCCAGAGGGACCCCAGCTCCTTTCGGAAGCTGCATCACGCTTGCTGCAGCTTCCCTTCCGCAGGCACAGCCCTGACAGATGACGACTCCTGGCGAGTGATTCCCAGCATCGCATCAGGCTCCTTTACAATGACAGAGCAAATACCATCTAATCCTGCTGGCATGTGTTACTTGGCTCAAAAAAAAATCTTCATCAAACCCCTCAATGGAAGGGCAATTCTCATGCACGCCTGCCATCAGGGATGGCTCCGGGTTCCTAGCAGAGCTGTTCTGCCAATGCCCTTTTTCCACAAGCACTCACTTGACACCTCAGTTGCTTATTTACCCTGTGGCTCCTCTTAAAGGCTTTTTAGTCTTGAGATATTTGGAAAATAATTTATTAGATTTCATGCTTTTAGCAAGCTGTTCCTAAAAATATTTTTAGTCCTGCTTTGTTATGGGTTTGTTTTAAATTCCCAACGTGCCCTTTATCTCACAACTTTTTTAATTAAAGATGAACATATTTTTACATTGAACAGCCTCTTCTACATGTCTTCTGCATGTCTTACGATGTACCTGTCTAACCCTGCAATTTTTGTTGTTTCTAAGGTGTTTTGGAGAGGAGGAGGGGAAGGAAAGAAGAATAAATCCAGGTATTGGTGGCAATGCATACCTCCTCTAAGCCTCCCATACAATACCCAAGCAGCCTCCATACTCCTTGTATCATTTTTATCCTTAGAGCTTTTCCTTTGAATTGTCTCTCAACTAGCATTTTTTGGTGAGGATTGTAATGATTTTATGTTTTCAGAATACATTTTTATGTACAGTTTATACATTCTTTAATTCCCTGAGGAACCTTCTACAAATCACATTTAATACAGATCCCTTGGCAAATCCCTCGGCAGGAGCTGGAGCACAAAGTCTTTTCCCATGTGTCGAACTGTCAAAGAGAAGGTCAGGAGCAAAAAAAAAAAAAGTAAAAACTCCCCGGAGTGCCATAAAGGCTAATGGAGAGCACTTATAATTGCACTATCCCATCAGAAGGCAAAGCCAAGGTTAGGGTGGGCCTTAATGGTGTGTTTCCTTAACTTAAAATTGTTTTATTTCATGTGAAGTCCCAATTTGCCTCAGCTTCCCAGCTTTTATTCAGGACTTGGGGGAAACAGCACCAGAAGGTGCAAGGCACCGTGCCTGCTCCTGCCCCGGCTCTGGGAGGGCTCCCTTGGTCTCCCGAAGCGCAGCAGCGCAAGGCTGGCCAGCCGGGCGTGCAGCTGAGACTGCCCTCTGCGAGCCCCCCAGCAAGGAGCAGGGCTGGGCTTGCAGGGACCTCAGGGGAGAGCTTCCAGCTGCCCTGGGCCACGTGTGTGGGCAGCTGGGGAGCGGTAAAGTTCAGCAGGGGCTGCCCACAGCTTGAGCTGGGTGCAAAAAGCCTTGCTGGAGCCGGGCACCTGCAAAGGGAACAGCGGCGAAAGGAGACAACAGAGAACAGAAGGCAGCTTTGGGTGAAGATGGGAGAAAAGTGGGCCCAGGCACCTGGCAGGGTACAGGAAAAGGATCCAGACTTGGCTAGCTGGGGCAGAAGAGCCTGCGCCTTGCGCACAGGCAGGAAGGAGCCATTGTGCACCCAGAGCCATGGCCAGGGAGACCTGGCCACCATCCCTGCCTCCTGCACTCCCAGCCCCATGACGGGCAGCCCAGCATCACTGCCAGCCAGTAAAGGCGGCCCTGGTTCCACAGCGTGAGCGCTGGTCACACAATGCCAGGAGAGGCTGCAGCAAGAGAGGCTCCTGCCGTGCAGCAAAAGTCTCAGACCGGCAGGGCAGCGTGGTGGGGACGAAGCGGACCTCGCACCAGCACGGCCGGGAGCTGGAGTCTCCTCCCCACCCGGCAGCATAGCCTTGCTGGCGGGGCAAGGCTTTGCCACAGCCCCGGGGCCTGTACTACAGCTCCATCCTGCGAGGAGGCCAAGCCCTTCTCACCGGCATCACCTGGAGCCGAGCTCAGATGGCACCCACATGCCGTGTCCTTGGTGGGTGGTGTGATCGGCGCCAGCAGCAGTGGCCATGCCACATGCTGCCTCATGCCTTGCAAGCGCCAGCACTATTTGATCCCCCTCTGCTGCAGGCTGGAGTTGGCCCCCTGCAGCCCCCCAGGAGGAGCAGGACCCTTCTGAGGAAGTGTGCTAGGGCGCGCTCGAACCCCACCAATCTGTCCTACACAGGGGGCCTCGACAGGGACACCCTGACAGAAGGGTTCCTCAAAGGCTTCCACACTCTTTAAAACCAGCCCAGCAGCTGGGGGCTGCCCAGTGCCCCTGCTGCCTGGCTGCCTGGCTCCCCCCCCACAGCACTGCCTGCACCCGTCAGCAAGGTGGCCCCCCGGCCAGCAGCCCGAGGTGGGCAACATCACCCAGCTCTGCCTCCCCAGGACGGCTGCACTGGGCAGGTCCAGCCCCACAGCTGGCTGCGGAGCACCCGAGGGGCATGGAAAAGGCAGCTTTTTCCATACACTGCATTTTCACAGGCTGTTGAGCCACCCTCGCCGGCAGCTGCAATCCCCACCGGTGGCATGCACAGCATGGGCTGTTGCATCCTAGCTGCCGTCTGTCCACATCCCTTGTTTCCAGCTCTTATTGCAATGCAGCAGAAGCTAAAAATACACAAGTGCCACCCTCCCTCATGTCTCCAAACAAGCTCCGCAGTTGCCACGGGATGAGCGTGACGGAGGTGGGGGCTGGCTCTGTTCCCAAGGCACTTCACTGAGCCGCAGCCCGTGGCACTACGGCCGGGAAGCTCTGTCCTGCAGCTGAGCTGGCCCCGGCAGCACGGGTGGTAGGCAGGGGGGAGGCAGGGGGGGGACGCTGCGGTTTGGGACCAATGGCACGGTGCCCAGAGGACCCTGCCGAGAAGCACAAACAGCAGTGGGGTGAGCAGCCCCTGGGACAGTGGCTCTGGGGGCCAGCTCGAGGAGCAGGGCAGCCCCAGCTCACCCTGCCTTCATCCTGAGCAGAGCAGCTGCCTGCAGGCTGCTAAGCACAGCAAGGCTCCTCTGTGCAGCCAGCACCAGGGCTGCTGCACCCAACTGCCTCATCAAGACAAAAAAGCCCCAAGTATGCCAGGAACCCAGGAACACAGCTCGGGATTGAACCACAGCCCTCCGGCACGAGGTCCCTCTGCTGTTGGGCAAGCCCTGTTTATGGCCTCAGAACTATTTGCAGTAGACGAGACATCAAAGCTCACGTTTCACTAAAACAGACCCATAAAATTCAGGAAATAGCTTCGTCTCATGCAGCGAGTACTGGAAGCAAAGGCAAAGCAGAGCTTCCTTCAGATGTGCTGTGGGACACCGGACTGCTAGAGGACACAATGCTGGTGGGAAAGTGCGCTGTGCCTGCCAGCATAATACCCATGGTCCTGGGATGTTCTCACTGCCCGCTGCCTCCCCACACCGCTAACCTTCTCCAAACCCAGGCTCAAAAAACTGGGGCAGGCAGGAGCCTAGGACTCGCACTGCTTCCCATCCTCTTCCCCTCCAAAAGGCAAGAAGTGTTGCTCTGCTCTTACAGCCTGGGCAGGAGGGGGCCATTTCCACCTCTGCAGAGATTTAAAGGCACCATGGCATAACTGCCCTTATTTTAGTTTGGTATTTCTCAGGTTATTCAGCATGTCAAAGCTTGGCAGAAAGTAGCAGGAGCAGCACCCTGCTTACTGTGGCACAAACAAAGCGGACCCTTTAGCGCCCAGGCAGGAGCAGGACACAGCCAGGAACACTGCCCAGGGAAGGATGGCGCTGCCGAATCTGCTGAACCTCCCGGTGAAAATCCATCACTTGCCATTGCTCCCAGGGAACCAGGCACCCCCGCCCCACCTCCATCAGCCCTGGCACACCGCCTCGTAAGTCACGAGGGAGGTGACAGGTTTCACGAGTTAGTCACAGCTTGGTGACAAACCCACCAGATCTTCACGCATTGCTAAGACAGAACAGTGATGCGAACACCTCCCCTGCCTGCCCCAGCAGCCGCTCAGTGGCAGTGCCCTAAGGACAAGCGAGCTCCTGGCACTGCCACGGCTCCTGCAGGTGAGTGGCTGGCAGAGGTGGTTCTGGGAACCACGCAAGCATCCTGTCCTCTCTGGAGGACACTGCTTGACAGGGCAGTGGCTCTCCTTGGTGCCACGAGAAGGGGCTGTGTGCAAGGCGCAGTCAGCTCCTGGGTGCACGTCCAGCCCCAGGGGAGCAGGGAACAACCCCTCTTGCTAGTTCTGTCCCCAGCACAGACTTGGTCTGCAGAACAGGTACACAAAACACTGACAACCGAGCCATTTGAAATCTCCACATGCTGGGGGAGGATGGTTTTCCTGTGCTCAAAACCCAATCACCTCAGCAACCCCACCTACAGAGCAGCCAAAGCCGCTCCATCAGCCCAACGGTGAGGTGGGAATTTCTCACCTGGCCTTCATCCCCAGAGGATGGATGTCGCTCTCACACATGCCCCAAAGCCCCTGCTGGGGCAGCAGCAACCCAGCTGTGGTGGTAAACAAGCCCTGCCATGCTCCCCTTCTCCTCAGCTTCAGGCTGGCTCTTCCTCCCCACAGCACCTCTAGGACACACCGTCATTAATCTCACTGCTCCGT
The DNA here is from genome assembly GCF_011077185.1 of Oxyura jamaicensis. Taxonomy (NCBI): domain Eukaryota; kingdom Metazoa; phylum Chordata; class Aves; order Anseriformes; family Anatidae; genus Oxyura; species Oxyura jamaicensis. The sequence continues at coordinate 904,605 of NC_048912.1, forward strand.
ACGATACCAGTACCCTGTACGCACGCCTTCCTGCATTTGCCGCGTTTGGCTTGCCGCGAGCTTAGAGCGCCACCACCCACCTTTTCCAAATCCTTCCCTCCCTTCCTCCTCGCAACTAACCTGCCACAACAGCGCGACACGCAGCTGCCCTGAGCAGCACCAAGGCACCGGCACAGAGCTGGCCAGGAACAGCACCAGCTCATGCTCTCCAACAGATTTATCCCTCAGCTGCATGGTCAGTTTAATGGCTTCCCATTAAAGCAGCACAGACACAAATCAGCTCAGGGAGGAGTGCGTTGTTTTATACCTCCAGCCGTATTTCACCCTTGCTGGCAGAGTCCATACACGTAACAGGTCCTTTCCCCTTAGCAGAGCACCGACGGTCAGGTCTTCCTGTGCACACAGTTAACACAGACCACTGGCTCATAAATCTCCTCTGGGAACAGCAGGTAGTTATGATCCGAGGCAGCAATTCGGAAATGGCAGCTTGGTGGGATGGGATTATTTCTGAGCAAGGGAAGATTTGCTGGCCAAGCTCTTGCAGCACTGCAGATGTGCTCGTCCCCAGCCTCCCCACTGGTGCCAGTCCTGGAGCATTACATTATTAGCAGCAAGCACAGCAAACCTGCACTTGCGTAACATAGGCATGATGAGATTCAAACAAGAGGCAACACTAGTGACTTTGGGGGAAAAGAAGGGCTGCTCCTACACAAGGAATGAGACCAAATCAAGAGTATTTTGATTACTGAACACAAATCCCACCCTGTTCGATTGCCCAAGCAAGACTTATCCACTCCAGGCTGCAGCTCTGGTCAAATTTCAACCTCCTGAGCTTTGGCCCTAACTGGAAATACAATGATCCCTCCCTGCCCCCTTCCCACCACACATGGACTGCAACAACTCACACACAGGACAAGGTCCCAAGGCCTTGACAGCTCAGTTAGGAGAAGGAGGGAGGGTCACAAACCTGCTTTTCTTTTTTCTGTATTTTCATTATCATCAAATCTGGGATGAATGTTATTTCTGTAAGACACAACAAAAAAAAATTGACAATAAAGAGACTGGTGAACTCAAGGTACTCAAACCATCCACCTCACCCCTCCGAGAGGCCATGCAAACCCCAGTCCCACCCAGAGTAACAAGGCTGCACGAGTGAAATGCTCTCAGGGACAAACTTCGGAACCGTGGTCTGCTGAGCCATGGTGACTATGCAAGCCCAGGCAGCTCAGTGCTACCTGAACCCCGCACGAAGGGGTTACTAACCTGGGGTTAGTGGAGATGCCTACCTGCCCGCCAGAGCACAAACCCTACACCAGGCACCCCCAAGACGTGTCAGGTGCTGCCAGTCCTGCAGCAGCAAAGGGAAGCAGCAAATCAGCTTGTGCCAAACTGCGATGACTAAAGTACAGGATCCAGACGGGACACAGGAGCTCAGCAGGCACCGGAGGCAAGGGATGTCCATGCACTCCCATGGCTGGGGATGGGGAAAAAATGCACCTCGCTGTGCTGTTCCTCACCCTGGCTCAGAGCCATGCACCACTGGGGACAGCTCCGCAGCAGCTCTGCTCGCTCACCCTGCATAAGGAACACGAGGCTTTTGTTCTGAAGAAGCACTACCAGAGACGTGCGCTGCCTTTGTCACCACAGCCAGCTGCTCCCGTGCTCTACGGCACAGCGTGGTGGCTGAGGGCTGTGAGCCCTGAAGAAAGCAGCAGATGCTGGGAGGGCAGGGGTGAGGTGGCAGGGGAAGAGTCACACTGCCAGTGGGCACCATCTCCCTGGCACAGTGCTGTCACCCACTGAGGAGGGGACCACTGAGGACTTCATGGGTCTGTGGCTGTGCAGCACCCCTTGGGGGCAGAGACCAGCCCAGAGACCAACCTCCCTGCTCCAGGGGCCGTGCTAGGGCCCAGCCAGCAGTGCCGTGTTGCCGGGCTCTCCTTGGTGGCCAAAGCTCCCCGCGGACTCTGCCCAAATGCAGGCACAAAATCCAGAGCAGTCTGCCATGCCAGCGACACGTGCCACCAGGCTGGTGAGCAGACATGCACGTGCCCAGGGCCAGTTTCCCTGGGGACCCGGCACAGGTCGGAAGTTACCAGGTAAATGAGAGCTCTGGTTCACTGCTTCCCCCTTGCTGGTACATGGCCAGCAAAAAGGCTGGGAGCAGCCCTGCCCCACGGGGCATCAGCAGCAGAAATGGTGCCAAGCCCAGGCTGACGGGGCATCACTGCAGCTCCGCAGAACACGTGCACCGGCTGGGGCAGCCAGGGGGACATGATGGGGTTTCAGCCCTGCGCCCTTCCCAGCGCAGTCTTGCCACAGCACACCTAACAGAGCTGTCGGGTCTTGCCCAGAGCCCCAGCTCCAGCAGATGCTTTCCAAGGGCCAGCCCTCAACAGTTGTCTGCTCCCATGGTGCCAGCAACGGAAGCCAAGGAGCCCAGAAGTATTTGAGGAGTGTTTTAGACACAAATCCCACAAACATCTGCCTCGTTTCCCTCCCATACCATGCAAACCCCACTCCACACAGCAGCCAGCAATGCAGGAGCCTGCCTTGCTGCAGTAGCTGTCACACTCGCTTGGCGCAGGCAATCGGCTGCTGCAGACCCAGCAGTCCCCCCACATCCTCTCGCCATGTCTCCCATTACCAAAACCCAGAGCCACTTCTCCCCTGAGCCAGTGCTTCTCTTGGGGCTCTCTTCCCAAAGGTGAGTGCCCAACGGGCCCTGCGGACGGGCAGGAACAGGCCAGCACACGAGGGGACCGATCCTGCATGGCAATGTTGGTCCAACTCCACAGCTCCCTCCTGCTCCTGCAGCTCACAACAATCCTGCCAGGCTCCAGCAGAGAGCAGCCCCAGACCAAAGGTTTGCTCAGAGTCAGATACGCTGACGTCTGTCTAGGTTTGTTTCAGCTTTCGCAGAGTCCTGTGGGCTGCAGGAGGCTCCCAGGGCTCAGCTGACCGCTCAGCAGCAGCACAGGAGTGCTCCAGCCTTCGCCCGCTGGGCCCAGCCTGCATCCTGCACGGCCCTCTGGGTGCCCCCAGGTCCCCAGGCAGGAGATGCTCTTAGCCCTGGCTCTGCTTCATGGCCTCTCCTTCAGATTCTCTTCTGGAATAGCTCAGAAGATGGATGTTGGACCCCTCAGCCCTTGCAGGCACTAGCGCTCTCTTTCTGCTCTGTATTTTCCATCCATCATCAACAGGCTGCAATCTCCCTTCCACGCCCAGTTCTGCACAGCCCTGGGGAGCTGAGGGAGCTCCCCCATCGCCCCTCGCCCTGCAGGCCGGTGTCACAGCTCTCAGCCTTGAGGATTTGTCTAGGCTACTCCCCAGAACAGAGCTCTCACAGGGCAAACCACTTCCAGGCCCACAGAGTCAGCCTCCTGCAGCTGTGGAGATGGCTCCGGCAGCACAGCCGACATCTCTGTCAGCAGAGAATGTCCTCCAGGGACCCCCACATCTCCCCAGCATGACTCTGGCCACCTCTTGGGTCCAGGGCAGGGCCAAAACCCACCCAGAGAGAGTCTACAAGGGCGTCTGGAGCTGTCTGGGCGCACAGGCAGTTTCACCCAGCCCAAAGGGGTGGCAGGGAAGGAGGAAGGCTCAGACACTGCCCACAAGGCAGCACTTCAGCACTGCTTCTGGCAAGCCAAAGCTGGGATGAATACATTGCTGCAGGCTCCTCAGCACCAGGCTAGCCCCGGCTGGAAGCCCCTGTACTGTGTCCTCTCATAGTCAACGTCTATGGCCTACAGGAGCTGGCCTCCACCACTCCCGTCTGCCTTTTCAGGCTTTTTTTTTTATTATTAAAATAAAACAAACGTTACACACTATGGATCAGACACATTTAGCTGCCTAGGTGCCTGCACACTCACCACTGTCTGTATGTCTTTCTTATAACACAGGCGGTGCCAGGAGCTGAAGGCGAGGGCAGAGGGGTGCCAGGACACCGTGCTCCGCAGGGGCTGAGCCCGCCGCTGCTCCCCCTGCCCTCAGCCCCGGTGGCCTCCCACAGCCCCAGCCTCTGCCTCCATCACATCACGCAGCCTGGGGTGGATTTTGGAGCACAGCAGCTACACAGACAGCAGGCCAGCAGGACGATGCCTGCAGGCAAGAAAGGGTGGCCAGTGCCACAGGCAGGTGGCACAAGGGAACAAGGCCCATGGTGGGTGGGCAGAGCCCTGGGCAGAGCCCTTCGACCTAAGTCGTGTGTCTCATCCCTAGCAGGCTCTTTACCAAGCCAGTAAGCCCACAGCTCCGGCATGTCGCAGGCCCAGCGTTGCCAGGAACCTCGGAGCAGGGATGTTCCCAGCAGAAAGGGCAGCCAGGATGCTGCAGCCAAGGGGGCAGCCACGGACCTGGCTCGGGTGGCTGCTCGTTCCTGCTGGTTGATTTCCCCAGCGGGTGCTCACAGACCGTTCTGCACGCCCAGTACACGCACACACAGCTCACGGGCAGCTTCTGCCAGGGAAGCTAGCAGCAGGAAGGCATTTCTGCAGCTACCCCTGCGTGGCAGGACACAGACAACCCCGGCTTCTGCAGGCTGCATGGGGCATGGCAGAGGCCCAGCTACGTCTGGCAGCATTGGCACACGTCAACGGAGGACGAGCTCTTGGCCTGTCCTCTGGCAGGCTCTGGATGAGCAGGGGGACAGGACGGGACTAGGGAACAGGCTCAAGAGGGGACATGGGGAGCAGAGAGCTGGAGGAGGTTTCCCCATGACTGACGCTGTGAAGCACATGGGTCACTTCTCAGCACACACCCACAAGGGGATCCCAGGAGCTCTCACTGCAGGCCACAGACACAGGACAGACCTGTGCCCCAAAAGCACTCAGCATGGCTGCAGCCAGCGAAGGACACATGGGAACAGAGCAGGCAAGATCCTCCTTTCACCCTACCGAAGACAGGAAAACGTCTCTGGGTTTTCCTTCTTCTGTCTGCCTCTACGTAAAGCAGCTTGAAAATGCCCAGCCCTGCACAGGCACCACCCGCTCTCCCAGCATCCTGTCCAGCCAAGCCTGTTGCCCTGTGCAGCCTTGGGGCAGTGTGTCCCCATGCTCAGGAGTGGTCCCAAGCCCCAGCACGCAGCTCTACTCTTCTGCTGCAGCTGGCTGCAGGTACCCAGCACCCACTGGGTTACCCGACTTATTTCCATAGCACTGAAACCAGTGCATGTACCTGTCTTAGAAAATCAAGGCTGAGACGCTCGTTAGTCCCAGAGGAGACAGCTTTAACAGAGATATTGTCTCTGACAGTGAGCAAAGCCCTTTCAGCACAAAGAAAAACCCAGCAACGTCATTGCCAGTGTCAGGAGAGGGCCTCCTGTCCGCACACACACGTCCCACGAAGACGGCAGCACCCAGGTCCTCGCAGGGCCTGCAGGCCCCACTGTGCCACGCTCCTGCTTCCAAAGGACGTGAGCTGCAGCGGTGAACGCAGCTGGCAGGGAACGCGGGGCTGCCAACGCTTCCTGCTGCTCGTGGTCCCACGGATCTGCCACCTCCTTTCAGGGACGAGCTGGAGGGGAGGCAGGGGCCACGTTCGTGCTGCACAGAGCTGTGCTCTGCCACTGCTGCGGCCTCCAGAGCATCCGGCGCGGCCTGGCCTCGGAGCCAGGAGCTGCTCCTGCATCCTGAAGGGAAACACACCGCCTGCTAAGGAGCACCACCACTGCTGGCATGTGGATGTATGCTCTGTGAGCCCCGTTTAACTAGCCATTTCCATGCTAATTAAGTATTTGCAGACTAAAGAGAAATTCTAATCTCAAATGAGACAGCCCAATTTTCTAAATGTGCTTATGGTTTTCATATGGAGATCAACATGTTCTCACTACCACATCATGTAAGTGCTCCAGGCTGCGAGATTCAGCTTTCTTGCCACGGCTTTTACGCTCTGTGCTTGTTTTTATGTCTTTTTAACCCCATACAATTGATGCATATCCCATACCAGTGTTGCCAGCCTACAACAGCCCCAGCACCGAGCGGTTGCCAGAGCTGCAGGTCACCACAGGCAAAGGCAAGTCCTTCGCCACACTGTGGTACCAGCTCCTCATGTCCCTGGCTCCAGGTGCTCGCAGGCCGCAGGAGCACACATCGTGTCCTGGCTGTGTACTGGGAGCTGCCCTGTTGTGCGCAGAGACCAGCAAAGTGGTGCTGAAAGCTGTTTTGTCCCTCTGCACGAGCAGACCATCTCTCTGTGGCGTGGCCTCTACAAAGCATCTGCTGCTAGCAATGACGTTTTCAGTTACACAATTTGGGGCATGTCGGGTTACTATCCTCCTCCCTTGAATTTATTTTTATTGTTCTGTAAGTGCCAGACATCCCTACACCAGACTGAATCCACATCATGCCTGTATTTCCTGGCATGACTGCCTGGGTTCCTTCAAGAGCTGAAGTCTTTGTGCACGAGCCAGAAACATTATCAGAAATTCCATGTTTGAGCCAATACCAAACAGTGACTGTGTGCTCTTCCCCTTTTACCAGCCTCCCCACAAGAGTGGCCAGGCTCTATTCTGCAGCTGGAGGATTGATTTTCCCAGTTCAGAGGCTGAGGCTCACTGACATGCGGCTCACGTGCTCCGAGCATCCTGCGGACACGCAAAGTGCTCCTGCCAAGCGGCCCCAACCACCCGTTCTGCAAAAACGTACCTCAGCTCATGGCAGGGAGCAACCACCTATCTCCTCTGTACCCGCACATCCCTGTGGAGCAGTGCCCCTCTGCTTTCCCTTCAAAAATAGAGAAGATATTCTCAAGATAATCTTCAGGAGGAAAAAAATGAGCATCGAAAATGAGCTGATTGCAAAGGCACAGATAACAGAGGTGTCCCAGACTTGTAAACCCATAGTGAGACAGATCTCTAGAAAATTTCACTCCAGTTTGCACAGCTATAGAACTTTTAACACGCATTTCGGAAACAAGCCAGGCGGGTTTGGGGAGGAGGGCAGCAGAGGAAAAGGACCTACATCTTTGCAGTGGTAACTCGGACAGACCCTGAGTGAGTCTGTCTTAGGCTGGATCAAGCGCGGTGCTCGTAGGGCTGAGCCTGTGAAGCGCAGAGCCTTGGCTACGGCACGCCGACCAGGACCAGTGCAGCTCGTGGACACATTCATGTCACCAGAGACAAAGGAAAACAGTGTTACGAGAGCACAGCACACAGGGAGAGGCTGTGAGCTAGGCCTGCCCTGCAGCACTAGCAGACAGCAACAGAAGGGCAGGCCTGGGAAGCCAGAGACCGCCCAGGACAAAGCCACAACAGACGGCCACTGCTGAGGCTGCTTCTCAAGATCATACCTGATGGAAGGACAGACTGCTGTTGCCCATGCCCTGTTGTTTTTCAGAAGGAGAGGAGGGTTCTGGCAAAACAGCCAAAGTGCTCTTCCAAACTGTCCACCACACAGCATGTCTCCACACCGGAGCAGCCAGCTTCCTGCTTGCTGAACACCATCTGCTGAAAATCCAGCTCCGAGCAAGCACGATGCACACTTGTGCACTCACCCTCAATCTGCACAGGCTGGGCAACAAGCTGAGCACAGAGGCCTCCGTTTGTACATGCAGTGGCTGCACAACCACTAGATTAGCACACACTGTGCATCCAGACTGCAGAGAGCCACCAAGGAGAATGAGAAGCACCTGCACGAAGCAGAGCTGGGATGGGCTGGAGCAGCAGGCATGCAGCAGGAGATGACCAAGTGGACAGCGTCCAAGATTCATCCCTGAGCACAGCAGCAGATGTGCCAGCAAACACCCCGAGTGTAAGACTTGGCAGGCACGACGGGGGCTGGCAGGACTGGCTTGCTCAGGACCGCCAGTCACGTCAGGGCCCACTCTGCGCTGCAGCCGCACTGGGGAGCTCTGGCCCTCCAGCCCAGAGGTAGGTGCCTCACCAGCAGGCTTCCAGGTGCTGAAGGCTCTGCACAGTCTCTCATGTGCCAGGCAAGGATTTTACGGTTCCAAAGGCAACACATCCTTTCTTGCAGCTACAACAGCTCTGAAGCAGGGAAACGAAGCAGTAGGTTGTCAGATGAGACCCTGTCTGGATCAAACCACCTCAGGAAAGCAAGTTCATACTGGCTGCAGTTCTCCCTGCACCTTCCTCCATAAACACCTCAGACCCTTGAAATTTTCCCCGGCTGATGCTGGAGCCTGGATACATTCCCTCTCGCAGACACCTCCCAGGCTGTGGCACCGCTCCAGACAGCAGCTCCTGTCAGGCCATCCACATGCCATGCACACAGCCCAGTCTCGCCGAGCTTCAGCGAGCCACCTCTCGCAGATCTTCCCGTAGCAGCAGCAAGGGCCAGTGCTGGAAGGGGATGGCCAGCTCTTTGCACCTCCCTTGCTTCTCTCCTCCTGGTATTTTACAGCCATTTAATACAAGCTCTGTCAGTACAAGCTACAGGAGAATTCCCTGGGCTGAGCTCTGGCGTCACGCTGTTCCAGGGGCTCAGACGAGCAGGGCAGCAGTCTCCCACCACAGAGCCAGGAGCAGCGCTGCGCTCTCCTGGGCCCCAGCTCCCAACCTCTGCGCTGCACGCTGGAGTGCCTGTGGCCGTGCTGGAGGAAGGCCGGCCTGCAGTCAGAGAGCTCTGAAACTGGAAACCATACAGCACGAGCCCTATCTGCGCTCAGCCCCCAGGGAGATCCAAGACAGAACTCTGATCAGGGTGATGAGCTATTTCCTGGCATGGTCAGTGCTTATAGGAGCTGGCAGGGCTGTCTGAAAGCAAGCGGGGCAGATCCAGGAGGCTGGGGAGGGCTCGGTGCCATCCCTCCTGACAAGGAAGAGCTCCTTTCCAGAGGTGTCACCATGTGCCACCCAGGCCCAGCCCCAGCACGCTAAACCCCCTCCCCCCCGCCCCGAGAGCATCCCAGGCTCCTTGGCTGAGCTCCAGCAGCCCCATCTACAGCCAAGCTGCCTGCCCAAAGCGGGGGCCTGCCCAGGAGATGGTTTGCAGCCCCTCTATGAGCCTGCCAGACCTAGAGAAGTTACTGCACGGGCAGGCTGACCTATCAGGAGCTTTTCCTCTGTCCCCCACCCACCCAAAAAGCTGAACATGTCCTGAACATCATTGCTACTACTGGGCCGGTGGCAGGACTGGGTGGCAGAGCCCTCCAAGCACACCTCAGTGTTCCCACGGGCACCACTGCGAGACCCAAACGGGAACCCTGCAACACGGCCGCAGCAGCAAGGCTGAAAGAAATGCTGCAAGTCCCAGTGCAGGAAGCAGGAATCTACAAGCCAATCTGCCGCAGGACACAGAAGAATTCCTAGTATGTGGTTTACAAAACTAGTCACACGGCTAGCTTGCCTGCAATTGGCAAGCAATGTTAGAGCAGGCAGCTCTTCAGGTCCCCCTTTACCATCAAACACATCTCAGTGAAGTTCAAACACACTCCACAGCAGCCCCAAAGCCACTACCTACAGAAGTGCCCCAGTTCAATGGGAAATGCACATTTTTAGCCAGGTTTTGAAACTTTAAGGACAGCAAAGTCTCAAAGAATGTTCATAGCTAGTGGTCTGCAACCACAGAAAGCAGCATTTTTCTGCTGCTTTGGCCTGCTTGGGAAGACTTGCTACAATGCACAGGCTTTAGGCTAAGAGCAGCCAGGAGAAAAATCCCGAAGCAGTGGACCAAAGTGTATGAAGCTCCCACACAGACACTGACCACCCGTTACCCCTACAGCCTTGCTTCCAAACCTGACGCGTTTGATTTTACTGCAGAAGAATAAGCAGGTTCTAACACTCATCACCTTGTGCAACGGTGGGCATGAGCTTTGTGTGAAGTCTGCTGGGACACGCAGCTCCTCTGTGTGCTGTGGTACTTCAGGCACGTGGGGCACTGCACGGCCAGGGTGCCAGCAGTGGGACCGTCCACGCAGGGAGAGCTTGCTGTGCTCATGAGCCCAGCCAGCTGCTGGCTCCTAGAACAGCTCTGACTGGCTGTGGGGGATCACATAGTTGCCCCAGGGATGGGAAGCACTAACTGTATTCAGCTTGCTGGAAGCTTTGCTGGACTAGAAGAGAGCAGTCACGAGGGGCAGAGTGTCACCCACTGAGCTTGGGCAGGAGGGAGAGCCTTTGGCTTGTTGTGCTCTTTCAAGGTCTTGTTTGTCCCAAGAAAATGAAAGGGTTTCAAAGAAGGCTTAAACTCAAATTTCTTTTTGAAACAGTTTTCCAAGATGCCTTGAGGCTGCAGTTTTACACAAAGAAAACAAAAATCTTCGAATCTTGGCTTCGCCCACCCTGCCCTCCTGGAGCAGAGTGTGGCTCCTCCCCAGCCTGGTGCCCAGGGACCACGAGGGCAGCTGGGTCAGGGCTGGTCTGGGTGCTCAGGCTCCTCATCGCAGGCACTCAGCACCCAGCTCCTGGCTCCTGTTCCCTGACATCTTTGTGTGTCACTTTTAAAAGCCACATGAAAGCCCCAAAACTACTTTATGGGCTGCAAAATCAGTTGTGCCCAGAAAGCTGTTGAAGCCCTTCAGGGCTGCCGGCGATGCCAACTCAGGGCATCACTTCTCCCAGGCCTGGTCAGAGAGCAACACCAGAGTCCAAATCCAAACCTTGGATCCAAAACTGGGAAGGAGCAGCCTTCACGTTACAACGAGCATCCTGCTTCAGCCCTGCAGCCAGGAGAAGGCACTGGTGCTGTGCCATCCCCCCAAGAGCAAATAAGAAAGGAGAACAAAAGCGAGTTAATATTGTGCAACCCCTCTGGGTGCTCAATTTTGAAATAACAGCTGACTTGCTTTAAAAAAAAAAAAAATCCAGAAATGTGCAGATAACATTTTAAGGTATCAGAAACGTCTCACAGCTGCCAAAACAAAGGGGAGCGGCCAAAACACCTGGCCTGGGAGAAGCCTGCACCGCCAAGAGCTCTGGGCTGGGAGAAAGCCCCCAACAGGGCTGCAGGGCTTGTCCAGGGCTCTGCTGGAAACAAGGATTAGGGGTCAGGGAAAGAAGATGCCTAGAGCTCACACGGGCCTGGGAAGGGGCTGCCAAAAGGAAGCGGGGCTGCCAAGAGACATGAGCTGGGAAGCAGCTCAGAGGCTTTCCTGCAGCCGGGCTGCAGAACAGCTCCGAAAGCTGGGGCTGGGCCACCATGGAGAGGGGCTGCTGAGGCGCTGGGGCGGGAGGCACTTTCCTCAGGCACCTTCCCCAGGGAAATGGTGGGGGCCTTCCCCTGGGCTCAGCCAGAAAACGAGGGCTTGGGTCGAGAAGCAGAAAGCCTGGTGCCATTGCTGGGGTGCGGTTGGAGAGGAGGTACCAAAGGCCAGTGAGGGTTGCCAGGTTGGGAGCAAGCTTTGCTCCAAACGGTGGGTGAGGGGGCTCCTTTAGAGGCTTCCACCCAAAACAGTCCAGGTTGAGTGAAAGAGCAAGCTTGCAGCTGAACCTGACCTGGGGCTTCAACAGCAAAGCAGGGGCTACCGAGAGAGCTGGGCTGCATAAAAGCTATCACCGGCTGGGGGGCCTCCGCGCTGCAGAAAGCCGACAGCTGGAGGCAGGCCACATAACGGGGCCGCTGGGATGCGATAACTTCTCGTTGGGGTGTTCACATTCACATCTAACGCTCAGGCAGAAAATGAGGGCAAGGGCTAAAAGGATAAGGAAAGCCCGGGGTTTATCTTGGAAAAGTACTAAAATTGGGCTACTGAAGATTTTAAGCTGCCAAGAGACCTTGGCTGGGAATAATCTTTTGTATTGTAGGTCTTGTCAGAAGGTTCAGCTGTAAAATTAGGGCTAGGGTACCTGAGAGGGAAAGGGAAAGCCTGAAGAAGCCATTGGAGTGGGGCTGGAAATGGGCTGCTGAAGCCAAGTGGGAGCTGCAAAGAGAAAGGGGCTTGGAGAGACCCCTGGCCTGGGAAACAGCACAGCAGCCTCACCAGCACCCCCATGAAGGGGCCAGGGCTGAGAAAGACAAAGTCAGGAGCTGCAGGCAGAGCTCGGCTGGAAAGGGAATGGCCTCAGGACACTCGCCTGAGGGGGGTTTGCGAACCTCTGGTTTGGGAAGTGGCTGAGGGGGCATGGCTGGGGCTTCCTGGGAAAGTGAACGTTAGGGGTAGGGCTGCAGGACGAGAGCCACTGTTCATGGGGTGCTGGGAGCATGCTGCCAAAGCAAACTCGGGGGCTTCCAATAATCTTGGGATGAAGTTTTTCACCTGCACAGTGCCTGGGGGTCCTTGTCTAAGGCTCAGCAGAAACCGATGGCTGCACTGGAGACGAAGACTTCTGGATTGAAGGTAGCACAAGCCAGTCCTAGTAACAGGCTCCTGCCCTCCCTCGTTTGGGTGCAAAGGGAATAGAGCATCAAGACAAACAGCATTTTTAAAAATCAGTTGTTTGTTTTCAGAGACTGAAGCTTTGCTGATGCTGGCTGAATTTTTACAAGGACAGGTGAAAGATCAAATTTTGCCTTTTTCTTCCTCAAAAGCAACATTCTTGTGGAAACCCTAAAAAAAAAAAAAAGCCAGCCTGAGGCACTGCAACGATTTGCGCTGTAAAACAGCAAGAGCTAGACAAGGATTATTCCAACTGTGCTGAGCGGCTCCATCACAGAAAGCACCAGAACCACCTTAGATTGAATTATATTAAAACATTTCTTGTGGGAACAAGCCGCAATTAGACTGGCCCACAAGTCTGATGATCTTCACAGCCAACGAGCTCAGAACACAGCATGTGTTAGCAAGCAGAAGAGGATTGTGCCCACGGGTTCTGTATTCCAAGAGCAGGCACGGGGTGAGTCCCAGGCGATGCCCCGCTCTCTTTTCAGGAGACCCTGCCAGGGGCTCTCACAGCTGGAGCTCCAACTGGTTTCACAGTGTAGCTGGGGGAAGGCTGGGCTGATGCAAATTCACTGACGACCAGGATACCCGCTGCCCATCGGAGGCATCCTCTGTGCAATGTGGCGCGCACACCAGCGAGGCTCAGCCTAGCAGGCCAGTTCTCAGTGCCCCGCAGGACAAGTGCTCTGCTGGCACCAGTGTCCCTTTGGGCCCTGGGACCCAAGTGCTGTAGCCAGGAGCAGATGAGATGCATCGGCACCCGTCTGTCACACAGACATCAAGGCGCTCCAGAAAGAAAGTTTTACGCATCGCCTTTATCCAGAGAGCAACTTTCATTTCCTGCAGGGAAATCACATCTGTGATGTGGCCGAGGAAGGTGGGAGTCGGCAGCAACCAGCGCAAGCACATGGCCACAGCCCCACGGGACAAGTGACAGCACCCCCTGTCCCCTCCCCATCCCCCCCGCCCCATGCCGCTGCCCTCACAGGCTCCTCACCAGCAGCCAGGAGGTTGCAAACTCAGACAGAGCAGAGGCCTTGGCGTCTACAGAAACTGATGGTGTTTGCCCAAGAAAGCTCCTTATGCAGCACGGCAGCGAGGACAGGAATGTTTTGCCTTATTAGACACACGTCCCTGCAGCACAGTGCCATTTTCAGCTGCCTGTGAGAGGCAGGTGGCTTCCTTCTTTAAAGGGAGAAAGAACAGATTTTTATCTGCAGAAAAAAGCTGCAGCCAGGAAACAACGTGTGCAGTTAAAACAAAAATCAACCCAACCATCAGACCCCTAGAGACTCCTGATCCTTTTCATGCAGACAAGCAAAAGGGGCACGGGGCTTCTCCAAGGGAAGCACAAAGCACGGCAGGAGGTGGGATTCAAGGGGCGAGCGCTGCTCCCAAGGCACCTCCTGAAGGACCCACAGCTGCTGGTGAGCATGCCTGTCCGTGTGCCAGAAATGCCGGTGCTCACACACTCACAAAACCTCCTCTTTCCACCTTCTGAACAGGAATTCAAGCCTGAAACACATCTCTGGCTCCCACAATCTGAAGCAACACAGAGCACAAACTAGCTGTCCTCAGCCACCCGCAACGCTCTCACGTGCCACGCACCCCACCGTGGGTTCTGTCACAGCACAAAAACAACATGCATTCGCTGTCACAGCCAAGCCACTCTCAGGAGCCACATCTCCACAAAAACCCAGCCAAGAGACCGCATTTGCCTCTCAGCAGGTCCCTAGGAGAGTCCAGAAGCGAGAGCCCTGACAAGCCCAGCTCCTTGGCCTGGCTGCAGCCCCTCCAGCAGCTGCCGTCGGTCCCGGCCACTTGCTGCGTGGGACAGTGATGCTGCCGGCTGCCAGCACCATCCCAGCACCACCCCACATCACTCTGCGGACCCACGCGAGCTGGGAGCATGGCTCAACAACAGCCATTATGCCACGTTCAGCCGCCTGTCTTCACTTTTTGGGGTGGCAGGGACATCCCCACTGCCTAACATGAGCTGCAGTAGCAGCTCCTATGGAAAAGCAGAGATACTGTGCCAGCCCTGGCGGCCTGAGAGCTGCTCCACATCCTTACAACCCGCTGTCATCGCAGCTGCCACCCTCAGCTCAAACTGAGCAGCAGCACCTCATGCCCAACACCATGCCTCATGGCCTCATGGAAGGGGGAAAGGAGTCTGCAGCCATTCCTTTACCCTGCAGAGAAGACATCAAGCCATGACATTTTGCTATCAGGGTTCAGCATCACAGGAAACCTTTCAGGAGTTTGCAAAGCTGAAGCACTAATACTGGTGCACCAGCAGGGACCCCCAAAGTCCTTGTCCTTGCAGATGGTCAGAGGCAGAGGAACAGCACCAGGACCCTGTCTCACAGCATGCCTTGGCCCATGGTGCGGACAGCCGCCACACCAGCACACGTACCAGAAGCTGGATCAGAGCGCTGGGCGTAAGGGACCAGCCTCAGCAAGCACAGATCACTCCCAGAGGAGCAGGAGCACCTGCATCTGCCCAAAGACAGCTGGGGACAGCAAGTCTTGGCTGCTGCTTGCCAAGAGAAGTTTGCTGCATTGCCCTACTACTCGCTCTCTGATCACCGGGAGCATGCCAGAGTGGATATGGACAGGTCAGGACCGCAGCCCAAGTCACTTTGTGGATGACAACCCAGAGAGATAGTCTGAGGAGAACCAAGCATGGCCCAGTCACCACACAGCCACCCCCCTACCTGGCGCATCCACTCTGCAGGCGAGCGGCAGGAGAAGACCCAGGGGTTTGCCTGGGACAGAGCAGGAGCAGAGCTCCGGGCCTGCACTGTCCTTCATCCGCTTGGCTTGGCTGGCACCCTTCTCCAAGTCACCAAACAGCAGACAGACAGACATCCGCAGTCCCCTGGTGTCGTTTGGTTCCTGCTACCTTATAAGTCCCTGTTCCCAGGCAGGGCTGCAAGGCACGTCTCAGCCGGCAGAGCTCCTGGAGCCTGTGGTACAATCCAGAGGGACTCGGGCTGCTATGTTCTGGTGGGCTGCCTGGAGCAGGGCCTCTGCAAAGACATCGCCCTGGCACTGCCCGCACCGAGGGCTCCTACTCACCCAGAGCTCGCTGCTGTAGCTCGGGGCACTGAGCGCTGACGAGGTAACTGCCTGCAAACCACTGAAGAGGCAGAGCAAGGGGAGGAGGAAGGAGAAAGGCAGCGTGCAAGTGCCACCTCTCCCCAGCTCCTCCCATCCAGCCATCAGCAAGCTCAGCTCAGCGAGGCTGTGTGGCCCAGCAAAGGCCTCTGCCGGGCAGTGCGGCCACCCACGCACGGCACGCTCAGCTGCCTGAGCAGCCCTGGGATGCTCCCTGGAGGAGCCCGGCCCCACGAGAAGCCACACGCCCGCAGCCCCGCACCAGGCCGCCCCCCCCGCCGCCTGCTGCAGCAGGGTTTGTTTGTGTGTGCAGCTGGAGCGCCGGCCGAAATCCCAGCCGCGCTGAGCGGGGAAGCAGCCTCCTCCGTGTGGCCCAGCAGGCAGGCGCAGGGGCGCGAGCCCCCGGAACAATCCTGACGGAGCCCTGGGCCGCGTTCCCAGCCCTCCGCAGTGCCTCCCCCACATCCTGCCTCCAGCCCTCTGCTGGGGGGAGAGAATGCAAATCTTAGGTTGTAATTCTTCCAAGTTAAAAATAACCCAGTAGTTCAGCGACAGAGAATCAGCAGCAGTGAGGCAGGGGGCTGGGGAGCCCGCGAGCTTGCTGCGAGGCAGCTATGGCACACATTTTGTCTTTCGCAAGCACAGGATATGGAGAAGCAGCTTCCCAGCTCTGCGCACACAGCTACAGAAACCAAGAGCCCTTCGGCATCCCAGCTGCAGTCGCTTTGCTGAGCAGCCAAACGCTCCTTGGGTCAAAGCTGCCCTCAGGCCCCCTCGCCACCCCCCGCCCCAGCAGGAGGGAAGCACTGGCCCCACTTTACTGGCCAGGCGCACGTGGCGGCACCATGGAAGCAATGGGAAAAGGAGCAGGCAGCCAGAAGCCAGGCAGGAACACACCTCATGTGGGTGCATGTGCCCAGAAGAGTGGGCGTGAGGAGCACAGCACCACGGCCAGCCCCAGGGCAGTCAGAGCTGTGCTCCCTGCAACGGAGAAAAAAAGAAGGGGGGGGAGGAAGGGTGGTGGGAATTCAGGAAACAAACGTGTTCTCTGTGGGGTCAAGGGAGCCGCGAGCAGCAAGACCTGCCTATAAGGACACCTACTGGACATCCAACCCTGCCAGCACCTTTGAGGACACA
Source organism: Oxyura jamaicensis (assembly GCF_011077185.1). Taxonomy (NCBI): domain Eukaryota; kingdom Metazoa; phylum Chordata; class Aves; order Anseriformes; family Anatidae; genus Oxyura; species Oxyura jamaicensis. The sequence goes on from NC_048912.1 coordinate 921,141, forward strand.
CTACTCCTCCACCCCACGGAACAATGGGCTAGCAGACTTCAGCAGGCAGGCAAGATGTAGCCACAACCTCCTCGCTCCAAGGGAGAAAGAAGAGGACAGTCAGCAGCAGTGCTATGCTGCATGCCCCCTCCAACAAGCTCGCTCAGCACCACCACTGCTTCTCCCACGCCCCCCGGCAGGCTCTGTCATGCCGTGTTGCAGAGTCCAGGGGTCACTTGGGACTGAAGATGCTGTGCTGGCACCCAACAAGCAAGGAAGCACCCACAGGCTTGGTACGGCCCCCGGTAACACAGCCTCAGTCAGCTGCACTACGTGACTCTCACGACAAGCTCATGAGGCAAAAACAGCAATGGCTCCTTTCAGGAGAGTTTTTAAACGCAGCTCCTAACCCAAGACCGAAACCACAATGACCTTCAGCAGTTATTTCAAAGCTGTGCAGTGCCACAGGGCTGAGAACAGAGGATTTGCTCGGGCTCAGCGAGCACGGCAGCAAACAGGGACCAACAGCACGAGGGGCGGGAAAGCTGCAGGACGGCTCACGACAACCGAGCTTTGCTCAGTGGAGGCACACAACAAAAGCCAGACCCGTGTGGCCTGGCCAGCCAGCCGGCACAGGAAGGTGGCACGCCAGCTTGCTGCTGAAGAGAGAGTTGTCGGGGCTGGGCTCATTGCTGTGCCTCTCCCAGCCCGGAACAGTTTGAAGCCAGGGGACGCCCCACTCCCGGGTGGTGCTGGGGGCCCGGTGCTGGCAGAGCTGGGCCGTGCCTGGTGCGAGCAGGGTGCCCTTCCCACAGCAGCACCGGCCGTGAGGGAGATGCCAAGCGCAGGACAGGTTTCCCAAGCCTACAGCTGCTGTCTTCTGACCAGCTGCCTGAGCAGCTCACAAGCCCTGGGCGTGGAATTTTAATCCTCAGCAAGGCAAAACCAGAGGAAAAGTAAAAAGCAAAGCTCTGCAGCTCGGTGCCCGTACAGATGAGGGAGAGAAGGGAGGCAGGAGCAGCCTGCAGAGGTGGCGAGGGCTGGGGTGCAGTGTGGGGTGCCCCACACCACCCTCCCACCAGCACAGCCCTGCTCATGCTGCACCAAGCGCTGAGCCTCCACTGCTGCCCTACCGAGGCCCGTCACACCGGCGTGTTACTTTGCAGCCTCTGTTCCCTGCTGAACACAGGCACATCCCAGCGTGGCACGCAATCCATCACACAGCCCATACCTACCCTAAACCACCCTGGCTGCCAATGCTTAGCTAGCTCTTTCTCTTTTCCCCTGCTTTAGATGCTGAGGCTGACAAGGCCGCAGCTGCCTGGTGGGCACCCCCTTGCTTCTGCAGGGACAGCACACCCAGCCTGCTCTGCCCCTTGGCACTAAGAATGCGCGAAGGATGCCAAGGAGCCTGCGTGAAGCCAAGGGTCAAAGGACACAAGTGATGATGCAGCTGCAGTTGAATTTTAGGTGAAACAGGTGAAGAAGTAGCTCTGAGGACGCATTCCTGGTGCTGGAAGCATGCCCTCTTCCCTGAAGTGTCTGGCTGTTAACCCTGGATGGAGATGGGATCCTGGGCTCAGCTCCTGCGGGCTTCCTGCAGCAGTGGTCAAGAGGAGCCAGACAGCCCAGCAGCATCCAAAACGCCTCCTCTGAATTACTGGGCCTGTGGGAGCACAGGGGTCCCAGCTGGCATCTTCAGAGGCTTCTCACAGCAGGGCCAACCATCCAGCTGCTCTCTAGCTATCAGAAGGGATGTGCAGGCTTCAGCAGAAACAAGTGCCTGCGCCCTCCACATGTTTTCCTGCTATTTTTTCTTTTTCACTCACAAGCACTCTTTGGGTTTCTGCTAAATCCCAGAGTCAATCCTCCAGGTCACCAGGCCAGTAAAGATGCCACCAGGCACGTAATTTAGCCCACAGCACCTTTATTAGTACTGAAGGTGTACAAAAGCCAGCTCAACTGGCAGACCTTGAGAGCTGGCCAATTCAAAGAACCTTTTGTATAGCTGCTGCTCCAGAGCTGCACACCTAAGAGCACCGAACACAAGCTATCCCAAGGCAGACAGCCAAAAAATGAGATGCCATTTCGGAAAGCAGAGATCCTCCTCTCTTGCTGTTGTTGATATCCTGCACTGCAAACTCAGGCTGTCAGAAAGCAGCTCTGCCACACTGCAGACGGCTCCTCAAAGGCAATCAGAGCCCTTTGTGCCTCTATTTTCCAACTGTAGAATGGGGATAAAATCAGCCTTTGCAGCAGGGCTGCTGAGAGGATGAGCAAGCACTTGCAATGCACCTCAAGGTTTGCCTCCAGGTATCTATGAGGAGCACATCTGATGCTCCAGGGCAGCTTCCAGCTGGGATGGCAAAGCAGCACGAGCTACAGCTCCAAACAGGGACAGAAACCACACTACGGCACCCTGTCCTCCTGAAGACTATTCTGCCAGTTTTCTACCAGTTTCTACCAGTTTTCTCCAGCTGAAACTCCCTGCCCAAGACCTTCAGGGCAGCCATGTAGCAGGTGTGCCCCCAGCCCCACGTGTTGCTGTTCGCAGCCAGCTTTACGTTATCCCCCACTGCCTGCTTGTGCTGACCACAGCAGGTAAGAGGCTGACCTCAGCTGTGTCCTCCTGCCACCACCCCATGCTCCGCCCAGCGAACAGCTCGTGGGAGCGTGCCCCAAGAACCACATTCAAGGAGCTGAATGCAACGGGGCCAAGATACCTGCAGCTGGGCCACGAGCTCAGCTAGCGTTTCAAGCATTTTCAGGGCTCACAAGCAGGATGGACAGCATTGTGCTGCCAGCCTCATCTGGGTACGGGGTGGGGAGGTACGCATGAAGCAAGCTCAGGGTCTCCCTCGTTCTGCCCACCACCACCACATCTCACTGCAATTCTTGAGCTCAAATACCACAGGATGACCCCTTCTCACACAGCCTCCCTCTGCACCCTGCCTTGGAAGGGCCCCACATGCTGAAGGCACACTAGCTGTACCTCAGCCCTCCGTAGGGCTAGGCAATATTGCCACCCCGGTCCTACAGGACCTGAAACACAGGTGACAAAGCTCTGTGCAGGTTGCACTCCCTCAGGCCGGGTGGAGATGGGATGAGGAGCAGAAGGGACCGCCAGGAGCACAGGGACATTTCGCTCTCCTGCTCCCCTGGTGCAGGATACCCCCAGCCCCATGACAGCAGCTCCTGAAGGTCACTTGCTTGATGCTGCCAAGTTAGAGAAGAGTTCCTGCACGCATGGAGGCTGCAGCTGCCCCACCAGTACTGCACACCCAGGCGACCCCAGCCCAGTCCAAAGCAGAAAGGCTGGCTGGCCAGACCCCTGCTGGCCAACGCCTGTTCCAGGCTGATCCTCAGCACCCAGGAAGGTGACATCCCCACCAGACAAGGCCCAAGTGTTTGCTGTGTGCTGCGGTCCCATGGCTCATAGCATCTGGTCTGCCTCTACATCCCCAGAAAAACTAGTAAACATCGACCCAAAATAGCAGCAGACAAACCCACTGTTCTCCAGGCCTGAAAACTTGGCACACTGCAGCATCAGGCCTGTTTCTCAAGTGCCTACAGAACAAGGAGAGGAAGCAAAATGTAACGACCTCTCCTGATACAGCACCAAGCAGAAGCACCTTTCACAAGCTGCATGCTGCCCCTGGCCCCCAGGCCAACGTGCTGCAGGTCGCTGCCACTGCCCTTACACTCGCCTCCACCCCAGCTGCTCTGCCCTGCTCCACAAGGGCTGGAACTCCACCAGAGCTCACCTCTGAGGGATTCCAGCCTATTATAAATTATAACCCGCTGGGATACAAGTTCATCACAATCTCAGCTTAATCTACTTTGAAGAACAGTCTCTAGAGTTCAGACACCATCTGTAAGTCGACATCCCTCTCCATCATCTCCATGCTTCCCTGCATTTGTGCCCTTTACGCCATCCCAAGAAACACTCCAGCATGGGAGGGAGAGCGAAGTGCCAAAAAGAAATTCATCAGTCCCTCACGTGCAAGTGCCTGGATTTCAGCAGTGCCAGCTCTGGTACCCCCGCAGCTACAGGCAATGCTTTCACACACGAGGGGACACCTCTTGCGAGCACCTGAAGCCCTGCTCAGACATGCTCAAAGTAAAATGTATTGAGAAGCAGCCCCTTCTTGTCCCGTTCCTTCCCTTCGTGCCAGCCCTGCCCAGAAGAGGTCGGGGTGCCTTGCAAGTCATCCCAGAGCCACCGGCCAGGTCCCTGCCGCTCACTCTGGCACACGCCTGCGAGCATCCCCCTGCGAGCATCCCCCAGGGTAGCAGCGAGGCCGTCACCCTCAGCAGGCTGGGGGTCTGTGCGTGCCCAGGGACGGAGCACAGCCCTCCTGGCAGGGCACCGTGATGGCCAAGTGCCTGCTCCTAGGCAGAGCCGGACCTCAGAGCACACCGAGAGCCTTCAGCACAGACAGGGCTGCTGCAGGGCTCTCGTGGAACTGGGCTGCTCCCACGCAGAGCGCAACCTCCTGCCTGCGGTGGACACGTGCTGAGGCTCCTGGCCGGCCAGCACCACCTTTGTTGGCTCAGCTAGCCAGGTGGCACCTATGTGCCATCACCTGCACCAAGCCACCAGCACGGCCCTGCTAGCCTGGCAGGCCTCCAGGCACCCGTCTCCTTTGACAAGTAGCAACATCAAGGCCAGGCAGGAGACAGGCTCTGGACACAATGGCTGAGCACGGGCCCCACGTCCTAGCCTGCAACATGGTTTTCACATCTCCTCTCCCTCTGTGTCTAGACAAGCAACACATTTTCTGACCCCTTCCTAAAGCAGACACCTCAGCAAGACCACCACATCGCCCTGCAGTTCTTGGCCACACAATTCTCTGGAACAATGAGGACACAACAAGGTCCAGACACCCACTTGTGCTCTGTCAGACCCCTTTCCTTTGCAGGAAGAGCGGTAGGCAGAGCTGGACCCAGCAAATGGTTTAGGAGCGATCATCCAGAACCCCTCAGCCCAAACATCACCCTTCACTCAGCAGGGCCTGTCCAGAAGCTGAGGAGCACCATCAGAAGATAAGCAGCGTGCTGAGCCCTGCCAGGAGCGCACACACATGGCCTGCAACCCTGTGCAGAGCCACACAGAGATGCAGGGCTCCTGGAGATGCCAATCTGGGTGAAATCACAACTGTAATAAAGAGCCTGAGCCCAGAGCAACCCACTCCTGCCTTCAGGTGCCGGATTCAGAGTCTGTTCCTCACTCTGGAAACACAATGAGGGACCGGCCCAGCTCCTGTAATGTTATTCTCAGACAGAAATTCTTCCTCCCCAGAGCAAGGAGGCGGAGCAGCCACAGGGACCAGCCCAGAAATCTGTAACCACTTCTCTGAAGAAATCAGGGTAACCACAAACCTCAGCACCTTCGCAGTAAGCGCAGGCTTCGCTTCAGTCGGCCTCCCACAGCATCGGCACGCCGAGAACAAACAGCACAGCCTGCCGTCTGCGGCGGCAGAGAGAAACCTGCCTTGATGCGTGCACAAAAGTGCATGCCGGGAAGAGCTCAGATACCCCGGTGAGGGGCACCCTACGGGGACCAAGGAAGATGTCTGAGAAACAAGACTTTGCTTGCCCTAAGGCAGGGAGCAGAGGAGCATACAAATAAGAGCCAGGCGCTGTGCGCTCCCCAGGCATGCTGCTCTCCTGCCTGGCCTGCGTGAGCAGAGAGCACAGCCAGCAAGCACCGTGCACACGGACAGCAGTCACTGAGAACGGCGCTTTCTTCTGCAATCTCCAATTAATAAACACGTAACGCTTAAGCTCGATTTTATTTTAACTCATTTAATTTTAAGTACAACCCAAGTGGATGAAACATTCAGAGTTATAGGTGCTCTGTATGCAAGACCTGGAAAAGTCAAGCAGTAGCTAACACAAAAACAGCAGCTTCTACAGCATGGCTACAGGAATAAACATCAGTGCTTTGCTGTATCTAGAACTAACTTTAATTCTGCCTCAATGCATGCACGAAACAAGGCAATGTTTCCTAAGAAGCAGTACTTCCCCTGCCTATAAGTCAAGAAAGTGAAAATCCCCCTTGGGGATCACCCTTGCAACTTGACATCACCCTTGCTCCTGCACGTAACATGGTAGCACATTGCTAATGCCGCAAGTCACCTTCAAAGATAGGCACTGAGAATATGCTCCAGTGCAAAATGGAAATCAGAAAGCACGTAAAAGCATGGGAAAAACTTCTCTACCTTCATGACTTCTGACAGAAGGTTTAACAACAGAAACATTTTTGGAAGGAAACTGAACGATGCCCACGTAACAAACATGTATTACTAGCACAATGCTGAGGGACCAGAATTCTCAGCAGTGGCTGCTAACATGAAGCACCATGTAGCTAGCCAGAGTCCTTCAGTTACTGCTTCTTCCTTTAAACAAAAGCAAACGTGAGAAACCTCTCAGGGGGTTCTCACATCCTGGGAGAGCTTTTGCAATCCTCAGCACTACAACAGCTGCAGCTCCTATCAGTCCCAGGACCACCTTCATCAGGCCAGCGCAGGACACCAGGCAGCGCAGCCCCCACCAGCCTCTCACACAGGCTTTTGCCCCAAGGTCCCTCACGGCATGCTCCCGTGTTCCATCCAGCAAGAGCTCCACTCCTGTGCAAGAGCTCCTGGGCTGTAATTTAAACACAGGCTTCAGAAGCACACAAGACATGAAGGGAAAGAACTTTGCTCCTTTGCCTCCTGCCTGTCCCCCACAGCAGCAGCACGCAGGTGGCAGGGACATGCAGTCTCCCCAATGCAGCACACTGGGCCACTCTCACCTCCTTTTGCTTTAGTGCAAAACAGGGCTCCCCAGATCCCACGCTTTCACGGAAATGTTAAGGCAACACAAGTACTCCGCAAATTCTTGCACTGACAAGCTTCACTCCCATCTGCTTTAGCAGTCACCCCAAAAGGACGCAATGAGCTGCTTGCATTTCAGTCCCGACTTCCCATGACAACTTTGAGCCAAGAACCAAAGAGCCAGACAAGCATCAAAAAGAGTCACCAGAGGAGATCTAAACTTCATCTCATCAGTTAAAATACAACTGAAACAAAGCAGAAGACAGATAAAACTCCTTATACTGGTGCAACACCAGAACTGCACAAAGCTGGGGCAAAGGCAGGACTACAGAAAGGAGGGATCCCAGGAAACGCTGTGTGATGAGACATGCTGAACCTCTTAGGGAAGATGTTCGTAACATCATTAGACTGCTATTGAGCAGCATCTCGTGTGGGGAAAACAGGGCTGGAAAATGTGATGTGCACTCCCTAGCCAAGGCGACATCTCATCGTCACGTTAACACCATGCACCTCTGTGAGCACACCTGCACTGCCCGCATTAAAAACAAACTGCAACTAGAGAATTAGCTCCCTCGTTTCTCTCTTTTCTTGACTGGAGGAGCACTTTGCTCCTGGTGGAGCTGGATTTGTGCTTGCTGCAGGCTGGAAATCCCCTAGAGGCAGCAGCACGGAAACAGCATACAGCCCCTTAACCTCGAGGCAGCACCTCCTCCGCAGGGGGAAAATCCTTATGCTAAGGACGGGCCAACCGCTCCTCCAACCTCCCAGTGCCGACTGCGGATCCCCAGCTCCCCGCAGAGCGCAGGACCCAGAGGCAGCAGCAGCCCTGCTCCCAGGCACTGATCTCTTCTGCTCCCGCCTGGCTCCGTGCAGGCAGCGCCTGCGGCCCAGCTCCAGACATGGTGCGTGGACCTGCCTCTGACCTTGGAGCCCCGCTGCAGCACCCCAGGTATTTCCTTCTTCTCTGGTTGACTGGACACAACCAATGTAACACTGCTAAAAATTAATAGCCACATATTGGCAGATTGCTAGGCTGCATACCAGATTTTCCCATATAAGGGAAAGTTGAAGGCATTGTCCTATCACACGGAAAACATATTGCACCAGCCTAAGATAATAGAAAGCAAAATCAGAATCTCCTCATGTCACAAGCTGACATCCACAGACCATGTTTGTCCCATTTTGCCGTCAGTTTGGTCAGCTTTGCACAGCTCTGATATTCCAGCCACTGGCTCGTGCCTGCAGAGCAGCAGGAGGCTGGCTGGGACTAGCACACAGCTGTGCAGGGCCCCGTGCCCCCGAGAGGAGTTTGGTCCCACCGCCACGTGGGCACCACCAGGCCCATTGCCACCGTTCCCAGGTGGGAGCGCAGCTCTGTTTTCTTGTTCTTTCAGGGTGCTGAGAACCTGTCGGTCGGACACCCTGACCATCTTCTCTCTCCTGGTGGTTTGTTTGCCTCCCATTAGCAGCTCTGCCTCTGGCTCCACGGAACAGGATGAAGTCACCAACGCTGTCCCAAGCAGGAAACGGGTGGTGAGAGGAGAAACTTTTGTTGCCTCTTACACAAGCAATGAAAACAAGTCCCCTCGACTCCCCTGAAGCACAGTGAGACATCCACCCACCGTTTCTTTAAAATCATTTCAGAGAAGTCTCCATGCATGTGCCTAGTTCCCAGTCCCAACACAACAAGTCCACGTTCCCGCACCAAGGGCTCGCTCAGTGCAAGGCTGATCAAACCTCTCCCTCCTTTGTGAGGGCAGGCTCCTCCTGCACACTGATGTGCAAGATACTCGCTCTTATCTTTGTGAACCTGAGACAGGCCAGGACACCACAGCTTCGTGCAAAAAACAAAGGCCTGCTTTGGTGGCCAAGCTCTCAACCTTGCCACCTCTCTACAACAAGCCCTCTTGCTTCTGCAAACCCTTCTTGAAATAACACAAAATCATTAAAGTGAAACACGTTATAGTACCTACCTGTAAAACTTTATTGTCTTTAGAGAAGCTCTTAAGGAGAAAATATGAAAAATCTCTGAAGGAAGATTAAATCTTAAAAATTACTGTAAGATTACACATCCAGAGGCAGGGGAAAAAAGGTAAAGCTTTGCTTCCTGTTACAGACATATGGTAAAAAGCAGTCAGGAATATAAGACATTCTTCTGAGAGCTCACTAAGCCATTGCAAATCAACAGCCCTCAGACCTACTGGCAGCACTGACCATCGGGGCTTACACTGCCATATCCAAGGCCAGCCACTCGACATCCTGCAGCTCAGACAGCAGAGCCGTCCTCCCCTAACACCTATGCACAGAACAACGGATGGGGACGTAAACTCAAGCCAGCAGAAAGGCACACGCTGCAAAGCCAGACAGCAGCACACCAAAAGGTATTACAGGACTCTTCCCAGCGCCTCCCACGGGAGACGTGCATCCTTGGCACGCTGCAAGCACCGAGCAGCAGCGCAAGTGCTGCCTTAGGCCCACACATTCGCGCAGGTTAATTTTTAACGCGCCCGCAGCAGCCTGCAGCGAGGGGCTACAATCGCCATCTCAGCAACAGAGAGATCAACGCCTCTGAAGAAAGAAGACAACCTGCAGAACCAAACAGCCATGGGCGCAGGATGGCCTTCAAACTTTCCTAAAGGGAAAATGCACCAAGACCAGTTTTTCTCCAAAGCCTCTTGTCGACTTTGGCTTTTATTTGAAGAACAGCGATACAGAGCTTCAGTTGTGCCACACGGTGCGCTCACAGACATTTAGATGGGATGCAACCCTACCAGCCAGCACGCTTTACAGCTTGAAGAGCTCAAGGGTCAGCGTTCAGGAGCAGGCTTCAGCCTGCTGCTGCGGCACGCTGCCCACCTTCACAGCGGAGGACGCTCAGAGGTACTCCCAATGCTCCTGAAGGACCTGCAAGTTTTGACAGCTGTACTGATTCAGGGATGATAGGGAGAGCTAGCTTTCCAAAAGCTGACAGCAACACTAAGCTTTAAAGTAGAAGATGAATCAATTTTCCACTTAAAAAATAGGAAAAGGAACCCTGAACGAAACCAACCCAGTTGGAGGCCAGAAGCCTCAAGGGAAACAACTGATTTACTCCGGGAAGAATTAACTCCCAGAGCAAAAATATGCTGCTATTGCTTCATACTTCAACAGCTGGACTAAAACAACGATTTCTCTGCAAGGCAGCACAGTCGAGCTCCCACATGAATGAAGTAAACAAAGGGCAAGGAGAGGCAAGAAGGCGCCTATTCCCGCGCCATCGCCCCATCAGCGCCCAAAAGCAACATCAACGCTTTGCTGTGGGAAAAGATTAATGTAGCTCCGCATTCCCTCTCTTCCAGCAACACCTTAATCCAGCTGACCCCAACAGGTACAGGCAGCGGCTGCCAAGTATCTGCAAGCGAACAGGTCAGGAATAAACAACTGCATCTAACAAGGACACCTGCACCTGCCGGTCCCTCTGCCAGGACCAGTGCTAGGGGAGTGCTGGAGGCTCCCGCGCAGCTCCGTGAGAAACTCTCTTCGAGCACCAAGCACCGTGAACGGCCCGCGACACCCCACCCCCTCCCTGTATTCTCTGTGCCCAGAGGCATTTGCTGCAATTCTCACATAGGAGGGGGAAAAAAAAATGAGAAGGCTGGGTTTTTGGCCAAAATCATCTGAACCAAGTGAAGAAATAAGCTAAGCACTTTCCAGAGCAAAACTGCTGAAGAGCTCTGCCACATCAGAGGCCTGCAGCCGAACCAGCTCGCAGCACAACCGCACAGCCCATTTGGCCTCCTCCGTCCCCAACTTCGCAGTGAGTTTTGCGGAGTTGTCAGTAAGGCAAATCGATAAGGAGAGAAAACGGTAGCTGCTCCAGGACAGGCGCGGGCGCCAGGCAGCGATACTGGCGGATGATTTCTCGTCGTCCTTCCACATTCTGTTTGTGTGCGTCTCTCTTTGACTCCTCGCAGCGTTTACCCTGCAAGCCTTTTCGAGCAGCACCGGAATCTGTTTCAGTCGCCAGCACGAGTCACCGGGAAGAACGCGGCGAAGGGCCGCAGGGCTGCGGCGGCGGCGAGAGGACCGCAGCGCGACCGAGGTGCGACCGACGGGACCGCGGAGCCTCGCCGCCGCCACACGGCCGCAACGGCACCGCACGCCCCGCCGGGCCGGGCTCTGCCGTCCCCGCTCCCCGCCGCGGGGCGAGCGGGCGCCGGGGAGCCGCTGCCCCCCCCCCGTGCGGTGCCCTTGCGGCCGTGTGGCGGCGGCGAGGCTCCGCGGTCCCGTCGGTCGCA
>NC_048912.1:932617-967946 GCF_011077185.1 Oxyura jamaicensis
TGTGGGCGCCGCGAGGGGCCCGGGGCCGGGGCGGGGGCCGCGGCCGCCCCTGCCCTCGCCGCGGCCCCGCGGCGCTCGGGTGGGCTGAGCCGAGCCGAGTCGAGCTCAGCCCTGCCGCCCCCTTCCCCTTGCGACGTCCCCGGCGTCGGGCAGAGCGGCTGTGGATGGCCGGGGTTGGGGGGAGGCAGCGCCCGGCCGGGGGCGCGGAGGCGGCTGAGGGGAGCCCCGGTGCGGCTGCGAGCGGGGAAGGCGGCTCCCCGGGGGGTGCTGAGGAGCCCGGCGTAGGCCGTGCTGGGAGTGGGGGCTCCGTCGGTCCTGTGCGCGGAACCCCCTGGCAGCGGGTGCTGCGGGTGGCACCAGCGGGCCCGGGGTCCGGCAGCCTGAGGAGAGCAGCCCGCCAGAGGGCGAGGAGGGTTTTCTGCCGGGAGTCATCGCGCTCAGACCGGGCCCTGTTCTCCCGGTGCCCGGGGGCCATGCACAGCCCCAGCGGCCCTTCACGCAGCTCTGCGCCCAGCCCGCACCCAGCAGCACCCTGGCGTTGGTGACCAGCAGCATCGGTGTCCACCTGCTGCAGCCCTGTCGGACCCATGGCAATGGGAGGCTCATCAGGAGCTGCTCACAGAGAGGAACACTGCTAGCAGCGAGGAGCTGCGCTGGCCTCCCTGGGCAGCGCAGCTGATACAGAGATGCTCGTGCATGCTCCGAGCAAGTTAGTGCCAGCACCAAAATGAAGCTCTGCTAGAACTAATTAGCTCTGCTGAGACAGGGCTGATTAACCAAGCGCAGTGCAGTCCTCGTGCAGCCACAACACTTGTAGGGGCCTGGGGGAACGCTGGCACAGGCCTGTGCTGCACTGTTGGAAGTCCTGGCTTGTCCAGGTGTCCTGTGCTGGCTGGCTGGTACATTCCCTTTCTGCTTCTTGCCTTGCCCCAGCTTCTCTCTTTGCTATACATTTCTCCAGTGACAGTGTGCTCTGGAGGTGGTTGCTGCTGCACACGTGTGGACCAAACAGAAAGGGGACAGCCAAGGGATGCAGATCCATCAGAGATGGATCCACCCCCACTCCGCACCTCTTGCAGGCCTTCTGCGCAAGCCGTTACACCCCTGTGCTCTTCCCAGCAAGCCAAGGCTTCCTTCCCTGAAGCATTACCCTTTGTGTCATCTCACTACCAGCCCACATCTTTACTCTCAACCTTTTTTCCTCAGCTGGTCTCCTTGCAGATGGCATTTGTGGACTTTTCTGAGGTCTTACATTTACATTTTTGTCTTTATGCCACATTCAGCTTCTTGCTCTGCATATAGGACATCAACATCTGTGAAGTATCCCTCTCCAGTGCTTTCTCTTTTCCCAAGCTCTCCCTGTTCCCTCGAACCATCAGGCATGCCTGTGCCTGATCTTTTCAGTTGGTTCCTGTGTTGGTCAACCTCTCACCAGCCAACACTGTCCTTTGCTATATCCTCCCTCTGACCCAGAGCAAAACTCGTTCTCTACAGGAACACCTGTAAAGGTAGAATTAATTGATGCTTTAAGATCAGAAAACCCATGCAGCTTATTTTCATTTTGGGAGGAATTTTTAACACCTGTGTTACACAAGTACAGATGTGCTGGTAGTAAGGGACCATAAGAGGTTGGGTTAAAAACTTCTAGAGATTCCTTCCCCTCACCACACTGGTGACAAACACAAGGTAGGATCTGCCACGGCTCTACTTACCTGAGCATTAAAACCCTGTATGGCCAGGGATTTCCCCATCTCTTTGGTGTCCTGTGCCAGGGCTGCACCATGCTCCCTAGAAAAGTGTTTTTCCTAACATCGCACCTGAACCTTCTAGGACATGCCAGGTTCATTGTGCTAGCAACACCCAAACATGAGTGAGCACATGCCAGCATATCCAAACAGGGACTGTTCCTGCCTGGTTCCCTCACAAGGCCATCATGAGCTCTGTCATTGGATGGTCCCAGGACTTTTTTACACCAGTGTTGGAAATCCAACCAGGCTCTCCAAAAAGCAGAATTAAATCCTGAGCTTGGCTATTCCCGAATCCTTCGGAGCACAGGACATGACACCCTGTGAGTGCAGGACACTAGGCTGAACAATGCTGGGGCCAAGCATCACCTGGAGCATAGACATCATTCTGCCCAATCTTTGGGCTCATCATCCCTCCCATATGAGCTGAGATAATAAAAAACAACTTTCAGCCTCTACAGAGAGGGAGAGTGACGGTCCCCCTGGGCAAGCTGTTCTGGGCTCAGGACACCTCACCTCTCCTCCACACCTCGCCACATGGAGGGTCTATTGTCACCCACCATGTGCTGGAGGAGCTGTGCTGGCCATGGCAGGCATGAGCAACCACCACTGCCCTGATCTATGGATCTGCACCACCCTGAAGAGGAAATGTGTTACTGTTACATGTTTATCTTAAATTAAATGTTAACTGGAATCAGGAGTAGCAAAATGTAAATGAAGGAGCTTGCTAGCAGCACCTGAACCAGGCAACAGTGACAAACACAAAAGAAAACAATGAGGAAATTGAAGAAATAACATGCTTAGCTGGCTTTCACAGGAAGCCCGTGGGGCAGGCAGCAGACTCCTGCCAGGGTCCAGCTCTTTGGGTGCCTGTGCCTTTCTCCTGGCTGGTGGCCTTGAAGCAGGAGAAGCAGCCCCATGTGGGAGCTGGCAGCCTCTGAGACCTGCTCCTGATTAGAGAGAGGTCCTGAGGACTCCCATTGTCTGCAGGGAGATGGCCGCAGGCTGTGCAGAGGTTGGCAGCTGTGACCTGAATCATGTCCCCCTTTGCTCTAGCATTTGTCCCCTGCTCCATGGCAGGAGGCTGTGCATGGGCACCCAGTGGGACACGAGCCGTATGCTCCCTGCCAAGGGCAGCATTACTTCTCCCACTGCTGAGTGTGAAGAAGAGAGAAGCGTGAACTTGCCACCAGGGAAGGAGACCTTCCATGTCACTCCTGAAAATGTCACTGAAGGCAGCTGCAGACTGGCAGTGACCATGTTGCTGCTCCCATGCAAGAGCCTCAGAGATTTCTGATTCCTGTTTAATATTCAGCAGCTGTGCAGATTGCCAGGACACGGCTCCATGCTGTAGTGCCTGCGGTCAGGCAATGTGTGTGCACCATGGGGCATGTGGCCCTCAGGCAGCCTGGGGACAGATTCTGTTGGGGAAGGAAGGTGTCTCTCGAGGCAGAAGAAATCCCAGGCATTTCCAGGCTAGGCTTGTCTTCGTGCAGGGAGGGACACTCTGGTGCTGTTTGTGAGAGGCAACCTGGGCAATGTTGCGCCCCAAGGTGCTGGGTCTCCGTCCATCTCACAGGCCGGGACAGCCGGGGCAGCCGAGGGAGCTTACACCCAGCAACAGGGCAGCCAGTTCACAGCTCTCTGGAATTGTGTGAAGAGGTCATTAATGGATTAATTCTCTGCTGCTGGCTTTTTTATATTATTATTGTTTTCAGTACAAAGACACAGGGCTTTGCCCACCCCAGCACATCAGCCTCAGCCACTGATTATAGCAGCTCTATGCGTGTTGTGGCCGCCTGTGCTCATCTTGGGTCCTTCCCTTCCCTGGTTTTGGGACGGTTCATGTGTCCCCGGTGGCTATCTGTGGTTTCTGCAGGCTGGCGGCCCTACAGAAGCCCTGGAGCTTGTTCTCACAGTGCAGTCATCTGGGGCCATGGCGGACACTCAGCCCTGTACAAGCTAAGTGAAAGACCCCCCCCAGCTCCTTTCCATTGTGCATCCTCCCACCCAGAGGGCTTGCTGCATCCCCAGGGCAGAGGCAGATTTGCTGCTTGTGCTGGTGGCCCTCCCAGTGCACAGCTCCATCTGCAGGAGCCATGTCAGAGACAGGAGCCAGGGAGAGGAGGGGGAGACTGTAGGGCTACATTGGCAGAAGAAGCATCACTTGTGTTTACAAAGGTCTTTTAGGAGGATTTTGCATGGGAGTTCTTGATGGTGAGCACTCAGTGCCCAAGTGACTGTGAGCTGGAAGGGCGGCCTGCCTTTGGTTTGAATTTGAAGGAGACTGCTGGCGCAGTGAGCTATGAGTAAAAGCTCAAAGTCCCCATTGCATTTTGGAAGTGCATCTTTCATGGCTTGGCCACCGATTCAGTGGGGGCCTGACATGGCCGGGTTGTGTGCCCAGGAAGAGGGGCTGGAACCAGTGCAGCGAGAGGGAGGGGGATCACCTGCCCCGCAGGGCCATGTGCCTGCCAGCACAGAACCTCAGGGTGGGGAGTGACACATTTTTAGCCACCCTGCAGATGGTGCCGAGTCCCTGGGGAATTAACCAGCGGCAGTACGCAGGCAGGATTCAGCAGCACGCATGCCACACTGGCTGCTGCCAGACTGGGTGACGAGCAGGAGGCTTAGGGTTGTATACCCAGATTGCACAGACGTGATTTTAGGGAGCCTGTTAAACAGCCCTGAAGCTGGAAACTCCTGGTTCAAGGACAGGTTTTCCTTGGATGTTTTTTTTTTTTTTTTTTTTTTTTTTTTTTTTTTTTGGGGAAATTCCCCTGCCTTCGGGAGCTTGAGCAGGGCCTGTATCAGATAAATTACATGACTGTTTTTTTAAATTTTCCTGTGGGATTATTAAACTGTTTCCTGGGCTTTGCCACCACAGATTATTGATAGAAGAGAAGGAAGTTTGGGGAGTTCCCAGGAACTGGCAATTTCACGGCCAGGCCCCCAAACCGTTGTGATACCCTGGCACCAAGCTGCTGCCCAGAGCTGTTGCTCACCCCACAGATAAGCACGTTGCATAAATTACACAGGAAGTTTTGTATCTACGGAGAACTTACCCTTGGTCTTCTTTCAATGCTGCTCTGCTGCACCTGCATCCCTGGGCTGGTGGTGAGGTGCATCCTGCCCCATGCTCCTGGGAGCTGCTGGCCTTGGGCAGCCCCTCACCGCCTGGCTGCCCCTTGGGTGAATGCAAACATCCTGACAGCCACTGCCTGGAGGGATCTCAGTGACCTAAGTGACCTCACCACCATGGCACTGTCTGCTCAAGCTTTGTGGTGCTGTTGCTTCAGACCCACCGTCTCAAAGGTGCCCCTCATCACTCCTCCAATTAAGGAGAAGGTGCTCAATGTGCTGCTCATCATTATCCAGGCCCTTGGGCATCCATTACCTGCCCCTCGAGGGGGCTCTGTTCATCTTGTGCCTGGAGCTGAAAGAGAGCCACTGGCCAGGACCACCCCTGGGCACAGACAACAGCGATAATTTAACAAATCCATGCTGTACAACCCCCACACAGAGCTTCTTCTTCCAACATTTTTTCTCTTGCAGACTCCATTTGATTTAACTTCCAGGCAGGTCTCCTGGTGGCTCTCCTCCACCCCTTCTGTGTGATGGGCTCTGCTGCCCACGTGAGCTTCTCCTGCTTTCCTTTACCCAAAATGCTCATTTCTGTGGCTGCTCTCCATTTTTTTTTTTTTTAATTATTTTTTAAAATTATTTTTATTTTTTCATGGTGTGAAGCCAGTCAGGTCTTTAAGGATTTTTTTCATTCATTTTTATCCAGAAATGTAAAATCCTAGAAAAGAGAGAACCTTTGGGACCAGCTAATGCCCTTTTGTCCAAATTCTCCTTGGAACCTCACTAGTGGACACTCCACTCCCTTTCCCTCCTCATCATGGGGAAGATTTTCCCAGCATCTACCTTGAATTTCTTCATGATAATTTAAGCCTGTTTCTCCTTGTTTTATTCAGCATGAGCAGATTAATCCTTTCCTCTTTGCAGGATTCATTTGCATTCCTGCAGACAGCTGCACCAGCCCCCTCTGCTCTCTCCTACCAATTAAGCAGTCCCACGTCTTGCCGTTTTTCCTTGCCAGTCATGTTTTCCAGGTCTCTGACATCCTCCTCTGGACTCTCTCCAACTGGCCCAAAGGGCATTGTCCAGGCTTAGCTGCCATCTCCCGCTGCTCTCAGTGCCACGGTGAGAGGCAGCGCTGCTCACAGCATCCTCCTGCCTTTGCTCTGCCATGATTCCCCCAGAGCCACAGCTCCTTTCCCCTAAAATACATTTTTTTCATTTTGCTCCCCATTTCTTGTTTATGCAATTGCCTATTTGTGCTGAAGTGCCAACGGCATTTATCTTTCTTGCACAGCATCTTCTTCCCTGAGACCATTTCTCTAATGTGTCAGCAGTGGAGGCATGGAGGAATATTTTGTGATTAGGAGCCTGCCTTCCAACATGCTTCCCATTCTTCCTATCTCCATATTTTGTCTGCAAGTTTGAAAAGCCTGTCCTGTATCCCTTTATCTCACTTGCTGGTAGCTGCAGCATGGTGGTGCTTATCTGAGTTGGGAACAGTGCTCATTTTATTGCAGGTTTAGGCGGAATGTGATCTGTAACTTGCTTATGAGCTTTTTTTTTTTTTTTTTTTTTTTTTTTTTATGAAACAGTGTCAAACATCAATATATATACTGCCAGTCCAGTTCTTCTGTCAAAGCAGGACAAGTGATTGGCTTGTCACAGTCTGCCCATCAGCAGCCTTTGCTGGCAGCTGCTCCATGGCCACTGCCCCCCAGGTGCTGGGCCTTGCTGCCCAGTGTGGAGGCTGCGTCCCAGGACTGCCTCCCACTGCCTCCCAGGACTGAGGCCAACTTGAGCACTCTGAAGGTTTCTCCTTTTCTGAGAGCCACACAGCATCACCCTGCTGCCCCTGCCCTGCCCTGGCTCCTCTGCACTGCCCCAGGATGCCAGCCTCCTGTCCAGGTGTCCTCATCATCCTCCCACTGCTGCTCGGTGCAGCCTCAGTCAAGCACCACAGAGGCTGGTGCGATGAGGCAGTATGCTCCTCCAGTGCTCTGCTATCCCCTGGCTGTGGCTTTCCCCTCTTCCTCACAGCCATCAGCCCTCCCTCTTCTTCCGCACACACTCATCACCTTGCTTGCTGAATCATTTTTTTCCTTTGGTATTTTTTTTCCTTTGACCACCTTGATCTTGCTTTACAAGTTGATGCATTTACATTCAAACCCACCAGCCTGCTTCCTGTTTGCTCCCCTGCCATAAGCCAAATCTCATACTTTGAAGAGAACCTGGGGTGTGTGCACCCTGCCATCACAAGGCCTTCAAGGTGCTCTCCTGTAGCATCCTTGTAGCCAGACCAGCAAGACAAGGACACAGAAACGGCCAACACCAGCTATGGGCAGGTTGGCTGTAGTGTGAGACCCTGGGGTACCCGGGACCAGAAGCCACAAATGGGCACAGGGAGCTGAGACTTGACAGGAGGACAGGGTTTGTCCCATGAGGGTGGTCAGACCCTGGCTCCAGACTCAGAGAACTTTGTCAAGGCAAGTTTCAAACATCTTCAAGGACAGAGAGCCAAAAAAGACCCGTTCTGATCAGCCCTGCTCTGAGACATTCCCAGAGGTCCCTGTCCTTAGCTCAGAGCTCTGTCCCTTTTCCTTCAAAAGACAAAAGAAATTGTTCATGTCTTAGCCGTGCTAAGACAATTTATCCCCCCCACTGCTGCATCCACACCTGGTATATCAGACACAAACCCAGACAACTCTTCCTTCTACTTGTCTCTTATCTGCTGCTAATGCCCTGGAAGTGTTTTCTGGACACTGTCACCTGCTGTCCTCTCTTGCACAGGCTGCTCAGGAAGGGAAATTTTCCATCCCTGCCATGTCCTGGGTTTGGCTGAGCCAGGCCATCTCTCACTTAAAGCCCCTTCCACGTGCCCCAGAGCCACTGTGGTCGCATGGCATCCAGGTTCTCCCTGGAGCGCAGAGAGAGGGAATGCAGAACATCTTCATCCTTAATATACAAAGGAATACATTCCTCCTTAATCCCCTGCCCGTCTTTCCAGAACAAGCGGCATCCTCTGGTATTAATATTCCAGTCATGCGGCTTAGCCCACCAAGCCTTTGTTATGCCAATTAAATCATAATCTTGATCATGCTTAAGACTTCCAGCTCCTTTTGTTTATCCCTTGCCAGCACACCGATGCAGAAGCCGTTTGGCAGCCTGACCCCCCCCCCCATCCTCTCATGTCCCCAAGGGCTGCATCTGAAATGCCACCTCCCGTAGCACAGGCAGCTCTTCCCAGCACTGGCCAGGACCTCACTGTGGCCCCACGGGGACATGGGTGGCTGTGCCTCAGTGGCACGGCTCTTTGTCTGCTTCCTCATGCTATGCCCATGTGGCAAGGCCGAACCTCTAGGGTCCTGGCATAGGGGCCCAGCTGCTGCGGCCCGCCCCCCCCCCCCAGCTGTGTCCCAGAGCCACAGGATCACCGGATGGCCGAGGTCGGAGGCACCTCTGGACAACACCTGGTCCAGCCCCCCTGTCCAAAAGGGCCACCTGCAGCAGGACTGTGTCCAGGGCAGGTCGCAGCCTCATGCAGCACCGAGGCTTCCCGGCTGTTGCAGGTGATGCAGGAGGAAAGTGGCATGAGCGCTGCACCCATTCTTTCCTCACACTATCAGTGCCAAACAGGAGATGGAGCAAGGCTGCCCTGAATGCTGGGGTGGCAGAATGAAGGTGAGCAGAAAGCACCAGTGCTTGGACAACATCTTGCTCCTTGAAGTGGTCTCAGTGGTGCTGAAGAGCCTAAGGGGGCTGGGGGCAGAGGTGATACCAGTCCTTTGGCCTTAGACCTGCATGGGGACCCAGGGAGGTGGGGATGTCCTGGGTAGCCAGGGGGACAAGGCCTCTCTCAGGGCCCCTTTGTGCTGACTGCAGAGCACCACGGTGTGAGTTAAGGTGCCTCTGTGAGTGTGCGCATGGAAAAATGATGAGAGCCAAACCCATGGTGCACAGCCATTTCCCAACACAGAGAAAGACAGGTTCGGGTTCTTCCAGACACAAGGCAACGCTTCAGCATGTTAAGGGCCTGATGCACATCTGTCCTGGTTTCAGTTAGGACAGTTATTTTTCCTCCTAGTAGCTGGTAGGGTGCTATGTTTTGGATTAGGATGAGAAGGGTGCTGATAACATGCTGATGTTTTAATTGCTGCAGAGCAGTGCTTACACCAAGCCAAGGACTTTTCAGCTTCTCTCTCTGTCCTGCCAGCGGGCAGGCTGGGGGTGCAGCAAGAGCTGGGAGGGGACAGACCCAGGACAGCTGACCCAAACTGGACAAAGGGCTATTCCATACCATCTGACATCATGCTAAACAATATATAGGGGTGGCTAGCCGGGGTGAGGGGCCGGCTGCTCGGGGTTGGGCTGGGCATCGGTCAGCGGGTGGTGAGCAATTGCATTGTACATCACTTGTTTGTACATATTATTATCATTATCATTATTTTCCTGTCTTAATAAACTGTCTTTATCTCAACTCACAGGCTTCACTTTCCCATTTCTCTCCCCCATCCCAGAGAGGGAGGGAGGAGGGTGAGCGAACGGCTGTGTGGTGTTTAGCTGCCAGCCGGGTTAAACCACAACAACATCCAAGTTCTGGACACACCTCCCTTGGGTTCAAGCCCTCTCCCAGTGCAGCTGAGCCCTCAGACACCACTGAGCCCTGCAGCTGGAGCAGCCCCTTCTTGAAGCAGCTCCTTGTTCCGCCTTATCCCATCCTGTGGGGCTGAGGTATGGCTCCTCTGGAGCAGCTGAGTTACTTCTCATTGCCCAGAGGCAAGCAATCTCAGCAGAACCCAGGGAAATCAATGGCATGAAGGAAAAATAGCTCATTAAACAGCCATAAACACAAATGCAAGGATCACTCACATCCTACCACTGCATCCATACAAACATCTGCTTGGCTTCCCAGATCCCTCTGGAAGGGAAGCTGAAGAACAGGCAGTGGCACGGGGCAGCTTTGCCAGGCTCCCTGTGCTCCATCAGCACCTGGAGGGCCATGAACCCCATCCACGCCCCATTGAGCATGGCTTTAGGGAGCTGCTTGGCACAGCACAGGAGCACTGCCGGGGTACTGGCGATACAGCTACACCAGGGGCAGGGCAGTGCAGATGCACCAGCCCCATCCTACCCAATGTGGGCATCGCCCTCCACCACAAGGAGTCCATGACCAGTTCTCACCCCGATGAATCTTCCTTCAGTTGCAGTGCTTGCAAAGTGCTGTTGGGCCAGGCTGGTACACGTGGAGTCAGGGTGTTCCCAGGACCAGTAGGCTCCTTTCTCCTGCCCTGGGGCTGCGAGTGCACCTTAGGCATCATCAGCATCCAGTGCTGCTGGGCTGTGTGCCTGCACACAGCTGCTGGGCTGTGTGCCTGGGGCTATTCTTGCCTCCTCCAGGAGGAAAAGACTGGAGGGGAAGAAGCCTCTGGTTATTTAGCCCAGCAGCAAGGACAATGTGTGTCAGCTCATCAGACACTTGCTACTGCCAGGCTCTGCCACCAGCTGTTTAATGCAGAAAAAAAATTGTGTTGCAACCTGCATCAGGAGCAGCTGGCAGACAAAACCCTTTTGTGGGTCCTTGAAACATGTCCATAGCATGCAGAGGGACATAGCAGGGCTGGGGCTCTGGCCAGTGGCCAACCCATGAAATCCAGCAGGGACAGGAGCTCGGGACTGCCCGGGGAGACTTGTGAGAGCCCTCAGCAGCATCCAGGAGTGGAGGGGAGGTGTGAGTTGGAGATGAGAGGCTGAGGTTGGAGCAAAGGAGAAGGTTCTCCCTCCCTGAGGACCTTCAAACTGCTCGGTGAGTGTGGACTCCATCCTTGGGGGGTTTCAGGTCCAAGCTGGATAAAGCCCTGAGCACCCAGTCTGGTCCCACTGCTGACCCTGCATGACAGAGCCTGAGGGCCCTTCCAGTCTGAGCTGCCCCCGGGCCTTCAGGCCATGGTCTCTTCTGTAAAAGAACAGGGAAGAGAATAATGAGTGAGTATCTCAGGTCTCATATTTTACTGCAACAATTCTGTTACTGAGTGGGATGTTGAATGAGGAGAGTTTCCTCTTTCCAGACATGACAGCAAAACTTTTTTTTTTTTTTTCTTGACACAGTAAAACAATTTGCTCCTTTTACAGAAGTTATAGCAATTTTTAGGGAATAAAAATAAATTGTCTCGTTGCTTCATTACAAATCCTTTCAGTCCAACACTGCTATTTACCTGAAATTGATGGCACTAAATGCTTCCCATGTTCCATGCTCCTTGTTATGGTGTACGGCCGTACGCCTCATGCCCCTCTCCGGGAGCAGCACTGCCTGCTGTGGTTCCCCACACCCTGGTCCTGGGCAGAGGTGGCCTCATGCCACCGCATCCAGACGCTTGTGGGAGTGCGTGGCACTGAGCCTGGCACCAGCACAAGGGAGGCAAGCGGCTGTGCTGGGCTGGTCCTGGGGTCATCTCCCTGGAGGGGGACACCTCAGTCATGCGTCTGTAGGAAGGAGGGTGGGAGGAGGGGGTGGTTTGGGGCCTGAGAAAAGAAGCTGGGGGGGGGGGGGGGGAGGGAGCAAGAAAAGAGGGCTGGGGCAGTGTGAAAGCAAGCCAGAGAAACTTCAAAGGTGTATTTTGAAACAAGAATGAGGGCTTGTGACAGGACCGGTTGGGCAGGTAGCAGGGAATGGGGGCATGAAGAGCACCTGGCTGGGGTGAGGGTCCAAGGAGTGCATGAGCTGGCAGATGGGGGGGGCACAGGCAGGGGTGTGCATGCTTCAGGGTGCCCTGGTGCCTTTCCCCACTCAGAGACCCTGCAGGAGGTGCCAACCTTGGCCCATGTGCTGCCATGATGACAGAGGCACCATGCAGGGATGTGGCCATGTGCCCCTGCTTTTCAATGGTATCATGGGCTGTCACCCTGTCCTACCGCTCTGTAAAGTGCTCCCTGTCCCTGGTGAAGGCATCCCCAGGGCTTAGAGCTCCCTGGCAGCCAGGGCCACCAGGGCTGCAGGAGCCTGGGCTGTACCTTCAGTTTTTACCAGAACCTCTGTAATTTTAAGGATTTTTGAACATTTGGAAAATAAATAAATAAAATCAAGCAGCCAAGCCAGGCATTCTTCATCATGCCCCAGCAGCCGGGGCTCAGCAGCTGAGGCCTCCCCCCTGAACACTGATGGCTTTGATAGCCCTACATCCAACATCCCTGTATGCACCATCCCTGTGTGCAACATCCCCGTGTGCAACATCCCCCTGTGCGCTGTCGCCTGTGCTCACTCAGGCTATGGCTCTGTGAAACCTTTAATAGAGCTAAGGTTCATAAACCATTGTGAAGGGTTGCCTCACTGAGAGATTTGACCCCTTGTGACCAGCAACCTGTGTTGTGTTCCAGGCAAGCAGATATTGATAAGATCCAAGTCTGGAGCAGAGATGCCAATGCTGGGCTGTGAGTTACTGTCCTGGCCTTTTCCAAAGCTGGGGCTTTCTGCACTTTTTGATGGCACAGATGCTTGTTGATATTACCCCTCCAGGGAAACTTCAAGCAAGATCTGCTTGAAAGCCAGCCTGGAAATGCCTCCCTATGATCTCTTTTTCTCTACAATCAAGGAAGGCGCAATCTTTTCCAATGCCACAAAAAAAAAAAAAAACTCAGTATTAAATCTTCCCTTGCTACATTCATAAACCCACAGTTTTGGGTTCCTATTTGGAAATCTTGAAGCAAAACCTTTGAAAAATACAAAGCAAAAATGAATTGAAGGGAGAAGGAGGAAGAGGAGCACGCTGTACATGGGGGCCGTCAACACCAGCACAGCACCTGTCGATGCGACACAAGGCCTGTGTCCTGCAGGGTAGGGACTCCCTTCTGGCCCAGTGCTGCTGGGCCCCTTGGTCGGGCCTTCAGGGATGGATTAAGGAAAGGAGCAGGGCTGGGATCCCACAGCCATGTGGGGCCCCTCTGTCTCCCTGGGGGTTTGGCTTTAGGGCCAATGAGGGGCACAGCCACCTGCTCCGTTTCCCAGGCCCACATCCTACCCCGCTCAGCACCCGGCCTTGGGGCCCTGGGCTGTGGCCGCCTGTGGCGACTGAAGGCAGCAGCCTGAGCGTGCCTCAGCCCTGCCAGGGATGCTGGATGGTGGCATGAGGGAGGCAGCACAGAGGGATGGTGCCGCTCAGCCCCGGGGTCTTGCTCACTCCCCTGATGAGAAGCAGTAATTGGGCTGCTCCTCTCTGCCCTGCATTCTGTGCAGCTGGTGAGCCAGTGCTTGGACTGCAGGAAGCAGTTCAGGCCCTGCTTGTCACAATGCTGATTTTCTCCTCTCGCCCCAGGCAGAAGAGGATGAGGACAGAAGGCCCAGCTGGCAGCATCCAGCACTGTGCTGCACACCAAGCTGCCTGGCTTTGCACGTGCCCTCTCCAAAACTGTGGCTGGCAGCTCACCAGGGGTGCCACAGCCTGCAGGCTCCTCTGCTTGAAAAGTCTTGGTCCTCTGTTGCATTACCCCTGGGACACCGAATGGACCATGTGAGCTCATCCCATCCCATTTGCACTGCCAGCCCCTCCTTTTCAAAACCCATATTGCCCCATAAAGCTTGTGGTCCAAGGCAGATTTATTACATGCCTTTATTCTGTCATTGCGTAGCTCTGCTGCCTGGTCTATGGCCCATCAGCATGGCTGCACAAGCTGTGCCTGGCAGCACCTCAGCAATAGGGTTCTGTCACTTCCTCTTCCTGCGAAGCTCAGAGGACATGGAGAGGCGGGGTGAGGGGACCCAGCCAGGGGACAGCCTAGAGGCACTGGAGGGTCAATCTGGGAAAAGCTGCAAGACCTCACTGCTCTCGGTTGTGCCTCGCGTCCCTGTTTCCATGTAGGACACCAGCAGCTTGGGTGTCCTCGGAAAAGGATGCCCTCTTGCTCCAGTGCCCTTCCTGTAGACATTCATACAGTACCTTGCTCTGGGGACTACTCCAAACTCCAGTGCCCACCAGCTCCCACTGTGGCTGGATCTCACCAAGGCCTTGGTGTCCCCAGTAGCTGTGGTCATCTCCTTCACGGGGTCTCATCTCCTGCAGCAGGGGCACAGGAGGCAGCACGAGCTATGGGAGACATGCCCTCACCTCCAGCACAGACCTCTTTGGACCTGTAAGCTGAAAGCAAGCATCACTGTGACCAGCCTCAAATCCCTTCCATCCCTCTGAGTCATTCTACAGCTGTAACAACCCATGTGTCATCCTGTCGTTTCCCCACTTTATTTACAGCTGTGATTTAAGAGCTAAAGGTTGAAGGAAGCATAAGCATCCTCTGCTCATACTGCCCATGCTGGGAAGGGTCCCGGCTGCCAAAACAGAGTCTTCAAGCTGTAAAAGCACCAACAGCTGCTTCCCACCAGTGAGAGAGAGGATGGAAATGAGCTCTGGGGGCATTGCAGGAGGGAAGCACTAACAAATGTGTTCTGCTGCAGATTTACGGTGTAGCACTCAGGCAGAGCCAGCCCACAACGTCTCCCGATGGGGAGCAGGACCATGCAGGTGGGGGGGCATGGCACCTTGCCAGCACTGCCAATTAATTTCAAATAGTGCTGCTACCAGCATGTGGAGTCCTCCTGGCACAGGCCGCCCCTCCAGGCAGCCCCAGGCAAGCGGCAGCTCTGCAGAAAGCTGTTTCTCCAAGGCAAACTCCGTGTCAGCTGGAGGAGTCTGCTCCCCTCCAGATTTTTCCAGCCATATGCCCAGTGATGGAGGGGATGGAGCAGAAGAAAACTGGGGAAGAAAACCCATCAAGTCCTCCACATGGATGTTGCTGGAGTATCAATGGCACCTCGATGTCCTGAGCCAGCTCTCACTGAGTTTTTTTAGGAGCAACAAGCCTCTGAAGAAAGCTGGGGGGGAGGGGCAGGGGACAGAGACTTGGGGCTCCACCAAGGGCCTCTTTGCTGCCTCTCACAGAACCACAGTCCTCAAGAACAAAGCAGAAGCAGCTGTTCTGCCCTCCCTGCCGATGATTCCCCGAGCACCCTGCTACATTTTTTGGTGCGGAACCAAATGCTGCTGGGCTGTGCAGGGTGCCTGAGCTGAAGACGTCCTTCCTACAGCCACCCGGCATTCTGCAGGGCCCAGCCAGCAGAGCACAAGCTCTCCAGTTCTGGGACTCTCCTGGGGCCATGGCTGGGCTCCGTGCTGGTCAGGAGGGGACACCTACTGCTCTGGTGCTGCAGGAAGACCCTCCCCAGGCCTGCCCATCCATTGCCCCTTTTTTTCATCTCCCCTCCCTATCTCCTGTTCTTTTGTGTCCTCCACACATCATTTCTCCCAGATCCCTGACCCCAACCATGGTAGGGACATGGGCAGCCTCTGTCACAGAATCACAGAGTGGCTGAGGTTTGCAGGGCCCTCTGGAGCTCCTCTGGTGCCACCGCTGCTCCAGCAAGGACACACAGAGCAGCTCGCCCAGCACTATGTCCAGGCAGGACTCTCTCTGGTTTTCCATGCCTCTCTTACACCAGGGAGCACAGAACTGGACCCAGCACTCCACGTTTTGGAATGGCTTGGGTTGGAAGGGACCTCAAAGACCATCTAGTTCCAACCCCCCCCGCCATAGGGATGCCACCCACTAGATCAGGTTGCCCAGGGCCTCATCCAATTTGGCCTTGAACACCTCCAGGGACAGGGCATCCACAACCTCTCTGGGCAACCATGCCTCACCACCCTCTGAGTGAAGAATTTCCTTCTAACCTCTAGTCTAAATCTCCTCTCTTTTAGTTTAAAACCATTCCTCCTTGTCCTGTCATTATCTAATTGAGTGAAGAGTCACTCTCCATCTTTTTTATAAGTTCCCTTTAAGTACTGAAAAGCTGCAATGTGGTTCCCCCAGAGCCTTTTCTGTAAGCTGAACAGCCCCAGCTCTCTCAGCCTTTCTCCATAGGAGAGGTGCTCCAGCCCCTTGATCATCTTTGCGGCCCTCCTCTGGACCTGCTCTCACAGACCCTTGTCCTTCTTGTGCTGGGGGCCCCAGACCTGGATGCAGTACTCCAAGTGGGGCCTCACCAGGGCAGAGCAGAGGGGCACCATCACCTCCCTCCCCTGCTGCCACTCACTCCTGTCGATGCAGCCTGGGATGAAGTTGGCCTTCTAGGCTGCAAGCGTGCTCTGCTGGCTCATGTCAAGCGTTTAATCCATCAGAATCCCCAAGTCCTTCCCTCAATGAGTTCTTCTCCCAGTCTGTGCTCACATCTGGGATTGCCCTGACCCAGGTGCAGCACCTTGCACTTGGACTTGTTGAACCTGATGTGGTTCACATGGGCCCCCTTCTCCAGCCTGCCCAGGTCCCTTTGAATGCCATCTCTGCCTTCTTTGGTATCAACCGCACCGCTCAGCTTGGCGTCATCTGCAAACTTGCTGAGCACGCACTCGATCCCACTGTCCATGTCATTGATAAAGACGTTAAACAGCACCAGTCCTAGGGACAGACCCCGAGGGACACCGCTCATCACCAGCCTTCACCTGGACATGGAGCCACTGAGCACCACCCTGGGTGTGGCCTCCAAGCCAATTCCTTATCCACTGAATGGTCCACCCACCAAATCCACATCACTCCAATCTGGAGATCAGGATGTCATGAGGGACCGTGCCAAAGGCCTTACATAAGTCCAGATAGAGGACATTGGTCAGTCTTCCTTTGTCAACAGATGCAGTCACTCCATCGTAGAAAGCATGTGGACACACCAAGGCTGAGCAGAGGGACAGGAGCACCTCAACCTGCTGGCAACACTCCTAATGCAGCCCAGGACAATGTTGTCCACGTTTGCCATAATAGCTCATGGGCAAATTGGTATCCCCCAGGGTCTTCCCTGCTCTGCTGCTTCCCAGCCGGGTGCCCCCAGCATGTTCTGGGGCCTGGGCCTCTTCCTCCCCAGGGGCACCACTTGGCTCTTGCCCTTCTTGAACTGCAGGAGATTCCTGCCAGCCCCTTTCTCCAGCTGCCCAGGACCCTCTGCACAGCACTGTGACCCTCTGCTGCTTCAGCCACTCCTCCCAGCTTTGTGTCATCGGCAAACCTGCTGAAGGTGCGCTCTGTCCCCTCAGCCAGCTCCGTCATGAGGCAGTTGATCAGGACTGGACCCAGCATGGACCCTCTGGGTACTCTGCTCATTACTGGCCTCCAACCTGGCTTTGCTCCACTGATCAGCACCCCTGGGCTCAGCCATTCAGCTGGTTTTCAGCCCCCCCCCCCCACCTGTCTGTCCACGAAGCCCACCTTTCAGCAGCTTTTCCTGATGGCCACATGGGGCATGGTGACAAAGGCCTTCCTGAACATCCTATGCTCTCTTCACCCCTTCAGGCTGCTTATTTCGTCACAGAATTTGTGGAGCTGCTCAAACACAAAACTGCATGTCCTGAGCAAGGTGTGGCCTCCTATGAAGAGGCTCCTGGTGCAGAGCACGCCTGCCCTTCCCTCTCTGCACAGCCTGGGGAACCACTCTCACCTCCAGCAAGTGCCTTGGGTGCTGCTAGCTCCATGCCACACCATTTTTTTGGGTTGTCCCACTCCTGCGGCCATTGGTTTCCTCTCCCAGCACACCCAGGCAAACCCCCCCAGGGCTGACGGCTCCTTGGCACAAGCGCACCCAGCCCAGAAAATCGCAGTGGTTTCTTGAGGAGGTGTTAGGAACAAACCAGGCGTGATGCTGACACCCCAGCCCTCGGTCATGAATTACTGTGAGGCTGCTAGGGGTTAGGAAAATCCATCCCCGTTGTTTCATGTTTTGTGCTTGACAAAATAAACCAAATTTTGAATTTAACTGTATTTTCTTAAACAGAAAATAAGAGTTCTGCAGTCAATAAGCAGCCAGGTCCCCAAGGGCTCTTACTGCAGAGGAAGAATCGAGCCATCGCTATGCTAACAAGTATATTAGCTAATGAAAACAGTATTTAAAATAATCACAATATTTCTTTATTTGCATGTAAAGATGACATAATAAAAGATAATTAGCGGCATGTGAAGTAGTTCTACTACTCAATTTTCTCAGTTTAGATCATTAATTATCTTAGTAAAATGCATCATTATGGCTAATTTTAGAAAAATCTAGCAGCTGCAAGGTCATAGTGGGAACAATTTCAATTTGTAATTGGAAGAAACATGAAAGTGAGTCAGATAATCTTTTATTAGATAATAATAATGAATCACACGGGCACATATATTAAGTACTTTAAGAGGCAGAAAATGCACTGTATCATTTAATAATGTCATCAAATGGGCCTCAGTCATGGGCTGTTGGGGGTTCAGCTCTTGCTCCTGCCTCATTCTTGCTGCAAGGAGGGCAGGTGTGCTTTGGCAGCGTCCCCTCCTGTTACCAACACATCACGCCTTGTCCTGTTTTGGTATTGGCAAACATTTGGCCCCTGGCCTCCACATTCCATCCCCCTGGTCCCGGGGGACTCAGGGGCAGCATCACAACACCCAGCTGGGTCCAAGGGCACCACAAACACCTTCTGCTCCTGCCTGGTGCATGGTGAGAGTGAAATCGGAAACAACACTGGGGCCACATACATGCGCCTTTGACCATGAAACTGTGTATGGGGGCATCACCTCCGCCTTTCCCAGTAAAAGCTTTGCAAGAAAACCTGACCAGAGCACTGGAGCCATCTTGCATTACTTCTTCTTCATGATACCTGTAGCGAGGCTAAAAGCAGGGGTGAGCTCTGGTTTGCAGGGCAGGTGTTTTGGATGCACCATATAAAAGCAGAAAATGTTGCTGCTCCCACAGGCAGTAGGAAACAGCTTTACGCTTTGCAGGCACCTTCCTGGCTCCAGATACTCGCAGCAGCCCCCTCCCCAGCACCGCCGCACAGCAAGAGCAGTGCTTAGACAGAGGGGCTTGCCTCCAGCAGCGTGCGAAAACACAGGAGAGGGAGCAATCCAAGGCTGGGACCCCCGGGATGCTCCTGGTCACCACAGCAACGCCTGGAGATGTGGCCGGTTGCCACGACAACGCCACAGCCCAGGGATGCTCCATCAGCACCCATGTGGTCTGGGGAAACCCTGGCGTCACAGGTGCAGCTCACAGATGGTGCATTGGCACCTTGGCAGCCTGGGGACAGCCCAGTGGCATCCTGGCAGCACGGAGCAAATGCCACCCACAGCCACAGCTCAGCACAAGGCAGCCCCAGCCCCCACTGCCCTACTACCTCCCTCCTGGCAGACAGGCCTTCAATGACAGAGGGCAAATAACCGCAGAGGGAGGGGAGACTTGCTCCCTGTGGCCAAGGAAAGGTTTTTTTGGGGAGGAGTTTTGGGAGCAGCAGCTCCTGGCACAGCCACGGCAGGTAAGCTCCAAGCAGTGCTTGCTTGTCCCTACAAACCTAAGGTGACAACAGAGACAGCAGCTGCTTTGTGACCAGAAGCTGTGTTCCACAGAGCTAAGACTGGGGAAAAGTTGTCAGAAAAGAAGCCTGGTCAATGTGAAGCCAGGAACAGTGGCAGAATAGCGTGGTAAGTACCTCAAAGGTTTCCTGGCCACATGGGAGGTGAATGGCTGGCTCTGCCTGGTGCTTTTTACTTCACTTGGCTGAAGAAGGAAGTAACCAGACCTTCAAAAAGAGCCACAGAAAACCTTTTCTGCTTTGGGACTGCAAGGAAGGACATATTGACCATCTGGAGAGGACCTGCCCTAAGCTTTCCTGGAGGTGATCCCGCAGAGGAGCACAGTCCGGAATCCCACAGCACGGAGAAGCAGCCAAAGCCCTTGAAAACGGAGTCAACAGGAAAACAAAAATCCTAACCACCACCACATTTGCGTTGCCCTGTTTAAGGTTTCTGAAAGGGTCATTTCAATGTTTTTCTTCTAATCTGTAAATAGATTTCATGAAAAGCCCATGTCCCAGAGGCAGCTATTTGTGTTGAGGGCTGCCGCTTGTGCAGCCACCCCCCTGTTGCAGGTTGGTGTGTGCCAGCAAAGCGCTGAAAGGGGCGGGCAGGGCCCTGCTCCAGCAAAGGCTGCGGCACTGATTTGGGGAACCCTGGTGAAGGCGAGGGAGTGCTGTGCTGAGCACCCTGACTCCCAGGAGGCTGAGGGATGGTCAGCTGGCAGAACCTGTTTCCTTGTTCCAGCACTGCTTTCTGTCGGTGTTTTCCTGATTTCCAAGCTTGCTGCCTGCAAGCCTGCTGCTTGACCCTGCTGCTCCATTCCTCTCCTAATCCAAGTGATTGAGCTTGGAAATCCTTTATCCTTACAAAAAAAAAAAAAAAAAAAAGCTGTTTCTATGGCATTTGTGGGACTCTGCACTGCATTTTAACTCTACTGCTTTACTGCATCA
Organism: Oxyura jamaicensis; assembly: GCF_011077185.1. Classification (NCBI taxonomy): domain Eukaryota; kingdom Metazoa; phylum Chordata; class Aves; order Anseriformes; family Anatidae; genus Oxyura; species Oxyura jamaicensis. The sequence goes on from NC_048912.1 coordinate 952,734, forward strand.
ACATTCCAAGCCCTACAGCATAATTCAGCCAGCTGCAAAAGCAGGTGGACCTGAGATACAGAGGAGGGCACAGTAAAAATGGAGAACCTTTGCATATCAGGAACACCAGGCCTCTCTCCAAAAGCAGTGCTTCCAACTCGTCATTCCCCTCCCACCCACTGTCAAGGTGCAACGTGATTTCCTTAAATATAAGCTTGTGCACTGTTACCATAGCTGCTGTGTAGTAGAGGGTGCGCAATCTTACTACATCTGTCTGCTATTGCTCTGGGGAACATCCTCACTATGGGTTGATATTTTCAACCAAAGGCATTGGGAAATATTAAAAATCAAAACTGCAAAGCTATTAGATAAGAATCTTTAAAATTTATTGGACTAATTGTGTTACATTCAATATTTGATGTGATTCTCCTGGACAAAGAATTGGCATAAATACAAACAAGCCTTTGTGTGCCTTCCCTAAACAAATAAGAGATAAAGTACTAGAGACAAGGAAACATAGTTCACATCTTCATATTTACATTTTGCCTTTACTTTACAACTTAGCGCCAGGAATATTTACAGAAAAATACAGTAAGAACAAAAAGATCATGTCTTGGCAACATACAGAAATTCATACAAATTGTATATGATTTGAAGCATGTGATATCTGGCATTCTCATTGCAAATTACTCCTGCTAAAATCCATGTGGAAAATGCCTGTGTTTTCCTTCAAAGACATCACTCAATTATGCAGTCATTAAATCACATTTAATTTGTCTATTAGATTGAAATTTAGCTCTCCTGTCTTTCGGAGCATGCAGAACCTTGCAGGGAAGAGATGCCCGGGCAGCCAGTGTAGCATCTAGAGCTGCTCTGCCCTACAGCCGTCGCGCACATGCTGCTGTCCACGCCTACACCTTATTTTTACAGACACCATCCTCTCCCCTTTGCTGTAAGTTTGTAATGCTTTTTTAAAGTACCTTTAAGATAAGTTCTTTAAATGAGTCTTTATTAAGGTACTAAAATTTCTGTAATGTCAACACTGCATTTAGCAGGGTGACAGTTACCCTCCCTCCTTCTGCACCATTAAAGGATGCTGTCACTTAAAGCAGAATCATGAACCCAGCATGAAAGGTCTTATGTAAAAAGTCTCAGTTTAGTTGTGTCACATTTGAAACTCAGCTTTTGTCACTCTATGCAATGTGCAGAAGTCTAGGCTAATGTCACACTACACACAAAGAAAGTGGTCAATATTCATCCTCTCTGATGACTAACAATGCAAAACCAAGACACGCAAGTTGTAAAATTGAAAACTCAATACAGTTGTTTGTGGTGGAAAAAAAAAAAACAGAAGTCTGGAATCTCGACAGTAACATCACAACTGAAATCTCATATTTGCTCTAATTCTTTTGAAGAAAAAGCTCTAGGCTCCATCCTGGACTAACTAAAGCCAGTGAAGTCTGGCCACAAACTTTGAGCAGACAGGGATTTTTTTCCCAGGCTGGTGGCTTACATTTTACGATGATGTCAGCGGAGACTTCTGTGCACAGGGGGATGAGGGACGCTGCTGGTAGACACGCTCCATGGCATGAGTCTACCACAGGCATTCACTACTGCAGTTTGCATCCAAACCAAATGGGATGACAACACATTTCTGGAACCAATGCTTTTATACTAAACTGTGACTTTCTTGAAGGTTCACCTTTCCAGACAGCAAAACCTAAAAATTTATGGCTAGGTCATACCACTAATGTGTAAAAGTATTAAACAGCTGATTTTATAAATCAAACTAAGCAAGTTTTAAGTGCCTACTCACCCAGGCTGCAGGATAAACAGCAACAGTGCATGCAAAAGTTACCTTCTTTCAAGATTTCTGAAACATCACATGGCTTTCACTGTTATTAATGCTCATGTGGGTGCTGTCTCATGATCTAGATGAAATATGGAAATAGACCAAAGAACTATTCTTCAGCCAAGCATAGGTCTTTTTAAAGAGTAGTATTTCAGGCAGTCCATTTGGCTATCTTGGACTTTGCAGAACATATCCAGGGTTCCCCCAAGTCCACATCTTTGTTACTGACTGTACCCAAGTACCTGAAGTATCTTTTGTAGCTCACTAGGATATAAACCAATGATTCTGCATATAACACACACTTGTAGCTATGGTATGTGGGTTTTAAGTTATTGAAGATATGCAAACATTTGATTGCTCGGTATGTTTATTTTTGTTACACATGCATTGGTCATGCCTTTTAGTCAGTGGTTTAAAGTGTGTTTGGGCATTATTTAAATCCAATAGGTACATACAAAATGTGGGTAAATTTGTGTCCGTGCATTAAATTGATACCAGCAAAAGTTTAGCAGAGAAATGAAGCTAAATTTCCCTTCACAGCTTTGCCAATAAACCCAAATGCTGACTCGCAACACCTGCTGCCATTTGCAACCAGGGAATCACATAAGCACAGGCCAGCTACCATGCTCACTTCTACAATGGTTTTCATTCTGTGGTTTCATTTTTCCACTTGAGATTCATCTGGATCAAAATGAAGAGCTCCTGAGTTGAGAGGCATGTATGCCTGTCCCCTGTAACAACCACATCTGTCACCCCAAACCCCTTTTGGTTGATATCCTGAAAGTCCTTGCACATGTATTTTTAGGGCCCTGTGTTTGCATCAGCCATGAAAAACCACATAAAAAGATAGAGACAGAGTATGTCCTTGGCAGGTAAGTTATAATGAAACAATTAAGACTGTTTCAGGTCAGAACTGTTGCAAAAATTAACTCTGAAATATCAAAATTAAATGACTCACAGGCATTACTGCAATACATATTCAAAAGCTTCTGAAAAATAACTTAAAATAACGTGAAGGGCTCCACAAATTCCTACTTACATTTATACTCTTATACTATCTACTTATTGGAAGGAGAAGAACACATGCTGCTGCCAGTGATCACAAACTGCACCTACACAGGAGCACCAGTGATGATTCATTACTGCAACACAAGTTAAGATTGCGCTGGGAGCTTGAAAGCACTCCCAAGAATGCAAATGCCCACTGCAGCTCTTATATTCCCAGTATTAAATGTGTAGTTGTAAACATCTTTTCCCAACACAACCTTCAAGTCCTAAACATATGAGAAAGCAGTGGTCTGAAAAGGAAAGTATGCCTTTTACATTTTTTTTTTTTTAAGTTTTATCTGCATCCTCATTCAAAAACCTACTCCTGGAGGACAGCTTGTTGGCTGTGAGCTCAGCAGACAGCAATGTGGCCGCAGAGGTAACAGAGCACTTGAACTGAAGTTGCCAATGATCAAAGAGAACTAAATCCACACTGGCCTGTTTCACCTGGGATGAAAGCCAACAATTCATATATTTTACCTGAGTAGGGTCAAGAGAGACACCAGCAGTTTGGAGGAAATCTTCTGACCTAGGAGAAAAGGAACCACTGCGGCTGACAGTGAGAAAGCACGCTAGCTTCAAAATGATTTTAAGTTATAACTCCAAATGGACTTTCATGAAATAGCAAATTAATGGAAAAAAAGAAGAGCTCCTGAATTTTCTTTTTGAATTGTTTTACCCTTTGAGGAGCTTCTGAGAAGTGTAGAAGCTGCAAAAAACACTTATGCTATAAAAAAAAATGGCAGGCTTTAGGCAGCCCCAGAATCTCAGATTTCAAGCCAATGGAAGGAAAGCAAGTAATGTTTATGCTTTTAATGGAAACGGCGACTAGGTGCTATGGACATTTCAAAATAAGTATTACATAAAAAAATAAAATTAAGCTGCTAAAATTAAAGGTGACATTTTGCAACAGACCTGAAAGTCAAAATCCTGTTTTTATATGACCAAGAACTCTTATCTAGTAATAACTTATGTTTGAAAGCCTGGTAATTTCAGGTGTTGTGTTTGTTCTCAGTATGACAGAAATGCTGTATGCAGACAGACTCATGCCCAGCAAAGGAGGATACTGTAAAATCCAGCATCTTCCCTATGAATTTCATGATCTGATATTTCCGAATGTTCTTCCTCCTTTTGGTACACAAATTGGTTACAAGCAGCAAAGTATCTTCTGTTGTACTCTGAAGGGGGGTTGAAAACTTCTTAAGTTCTTGCAGGGATAGTCAATGCTCAGAAAGAAGTCTCTCCTCAAAGGAGAGACCCTGCTCCTTTCTCCTTTAACAAGAGGGTGTAGCGAGGTGTCTGAAGGCAGGTTTGTTTGTATTTTGTTATCCTTACTAATATGCAGAGATATTTTTGTTTTGATCGTTTTCTCACAGAATGAGACACAGTTCCTAATTAGTCTGGAATAGATGATTGGGTGAAAAGATTATGTTGCGAGCATCCAGGAAGATTGGAATTCAGTAATCTTTTGAGGGTAGGTGAATTGAGTCAATATCCCAACTGCAATGTTTTTGATGCATTTCTCATTCCTCCCACATGGTAACTGCTGACTTGTGCTAGAATATTGGTTTCCTGAATTCCAGAGGGCTGGGGAAATTTGTTGTTATTTAACTGTTTTCATTACTGTAGCCACCAAGCTCTGATCTGATTGTCCTGGAAGGATAATGGCCTAGGCGTTGCAGTTCTTGAGCCCAACCTCCTGGAAAAGTGAGGTATAAAATTCTGGCTCCAGCTGCCTGTTCCGGTATTTATTGACAATGTCTGCTATTTTCTGTTTTCGGCGGACATGTGGGGGGTTGTATGAATCACTTTCCAGCCTCTTTCTCCGACAAATATTTATTACTGTTTGTCTCACTAAAAAACCTGAAAAAGAAACAATGTTGTAATCAAGTTTAAACAAATTAAGTTTTGCCCCTGTGCTGGATTCACAGATAAAGGAAGTTTTGGGTTCTGCTCCATCTAGAAACCTAGGGGAAGATGCTCAGCAGCACCAAGTCAAGAACTTTTCTGAAAGACCAGCTGGTAACAGATAATCATGGTCCATGGTCCCCAGGGCTGTGAGACCGCTCTACTGTCAAACACAAATAAGAAAGGGATGAAGTGTATGGTACTCTAATCCAGCTGGAGGAGAAGGAAGATTTCCCTGCTTTGCCAGTGCTGCACAGCAGCCGGCAACAGCTCCCTCAGGTCCAAGCAGGGAAACAACGTAGGACCCCAACACCATAAAAGCAGTATGACAGCTCAAGGCTACGTTGCATGAGGACATGTGGAGTTCAGCTGCGTCTGAGGTGGCAACAGGTAACATTGGGGAGCCATATGAGCACTGATAACAGCAAGAATACAAAATCCAGCACAGCACCAGCAGGGATGACAGAATCATCCTCTCTGAACGGGGGCAAAGAAAGACTGTGGGTTGTGGCTACAAACAGTTTTCTCTGCCCTCATGGCTTTGTCACAGCGATTGCCCTTCCCTAACTCATACTTCTGCATACGGCTGGGAGGAGAAGGTTCAGAACCTAAGTAGCTAATATTTAGGCAAAACCAGCAGTAGACTTTCTTCTATTCCAAAATTAAATTCATGTGCAACTTTTATGAAAAGTGTCCATTAACTCCTTTTCTGCCTATAGAAGAGTGTCAGTGAAACTGCAACAAACACTGCTTGCCTTACTTAGAGGACCTGATTCCTGACAACCACAAACCACATATGCTAAACTTAGAGGTCAGACAAATTTCATTATGTTCTGCTCCTGAAAAGACAGCATAACCCTAAGAAAACGCACCGTGTTCTTTATTAGTATAAGCCATTGTCATCAGCTGAATTCACAAAGTTTATTTGAAAGCCCAAACTGGCTTTAATTTCCCCATCACTGAATGACAAGCAAAATCAGAACCTGGAAGTCACCCCCAACAGATCCCTACAATATTAGTTTTATGGTTATGTGCAAGTACCCTAATGTGAGTTTATTCATTTCAATCGGCCCTGGGAATAGCTTTTACTGGAGAGTAAGATTTCCAGTTACTGAATTTATAATAGCACAGATACCCAAGATTGAGTCATTAATATACCCAGGAACCCAGAAGAAGGTAGATAGCACACATGCACCCATTAACACAGGCCTGACAATCTCTGTGGCTTTTAATTGCAATCCTATTTCTAAACCACAAGGACCAAACACAGCATGCTAGCACAATTCAAAATTCAACACTATCCTCTGGTAGTCAGGTAACATCGGCACCTTGGCTCCCAGTGATAAACATTTTTGAGCCCCATTTCTGATCTCTCCCACCTAAACTGCTCCTTTTCCTTCCTCCATTACTACTTCCATGCCCTCACCTCAGTCTTACAGTTACAGTGGAGCCTACAGCTCAGCCGATTGAGCAATGCTGCCAGCTAACTGCTAAGCACCTGCTCCCTCTGCTGTTCCTGCTCCCACTGTTGCTGCAAAAAGAACAAAACAAAGATGTGCTGTCATGCCCAGTACTTCTTCCAATGAAAAATTCCAGACCATGCATTTTGCAGATATATCACCACCCACACACCACAGTCCCTGAGCTATCCTTAACTCTGTTCTGCATTAAATCGCTGGGATTAGCCAGATTTCACACTAACAGCATAACAGAAAAATGGAAACACATAGCATGAATAAAGCTGGAATTAGCACTCCTTTTGTATTTACTTTTTGTGAAGGAGTACAAACAAAAATATTGCTGGCAGGGTACTGAAATGCTCTGTGATGGTAGAGTTAGTCAACGCCAAATGGGATGGATTGGATCAGTCACTGAAATGCCCCTGTGTGAAAAGAAAAAACAAAAACAAAAACAAAAGAAAACACAGGAGTTCCTAAACATCTTTAGCTTACCAAGAGCTCTCCTACTGACTATCATTCCATCCACCAATGGGATAACCATGTTGAATTTCCCAGTTGCTCCTTGTAGTTTTATTCTGAATAAGCCAGTGTTTAAAGGATGGATGAAGATCACAGGAACTTCTTTCTCAGGAATGGCAGATCTTAAGGAAAAATATATGGCTGTTAAATCTAGTTCATCACTCTAGCAGTGTTTCAATTAAAGCGGTCATTTTTCATCCATAGATTAAGTATTTAAAGGATGCTAAAATGTCTTGTGGCTAAACCAGCAGGGAGGGCAGGGGGAAAATGAGGCTTGATAGAGGTGAGCCTGGGGGAGGAGTCCCAGGGTTGGGGGTGAGGGCAATGGCACAGCTGAAGTGCATCTACAGCAATGCATGCAGTATGGGCAACAAACAGGAGGAGCTGGAAGCCATTGTGCAGCAGGCAAACCATAGCTTCGTTGCCAACACTGACACGTGGTGGGACTGCTCCCATGACTGGAGTGCTGCAATGGATGGCTACAAGCTCTTCAGAAGGGACAGGCAACTTAGGAGGGGAGGTGATGTGACTCTATATTAGAGAGTGTTTTGATGTTGTTGAGCTCAGGGTTGGGAATGATAAGGTAGAGTCCCTGTGGGTAAGGATCAGGGTTGGCCAACAAGGCGGACATCCTGGTGGGGGTCTGTAATAGACCGCCAAACCATGATGAAGTGGCAGAAGAGGCATTCTGTAAGCAGTTGGTGGAAGTCACTCAATCGTCAGCGCTTGTTCTCATGGGATACTTCAACTTCCCGGACATGCGCTGGAAATACAACACAGTCCTGAGGAAGCAGCCTAGGAGTTCCTGGAGTGCATGGAGGACAGCTTCCTGACTCAGCTGGTTAGTGAGCCTACCAGAGGGGTGCCCCGCTAGACCTGCTGTTCACGAACAGAGAAGGACTGGTAGGAGATGTGGTGGTAAGGAGTTGTCTTGGGCGGAGTGACCACAAAATGGTAGAGTTCTCTATTCTTGGTGAATTGGTGGGGGTGGGGGGGGGTGGGGGAAGGGTGTGCCAGTAAAACTGCTGCCTTGGACCTCCAGAGGGCAGACTTTGAATTGTTCAGGACACTGGTAGGGAGGGTCCCTTGGGAGCCAGTCCTGAAGGGGAGAGGGGTCCAGGAAGGCTGGACGCTCCTCAAGAAGGAAGTCTGAAAGGCTCAGGAGCAGGCTGTCCCCGTGTGCCGTAAGATGAGCCGGCAGGGAAGAAGACTGGAATGGCTGAACAGGGAACTTCTGCTGAGTGTCCAGGAGAAAAAGAGAGTTTATGTCTGGTGGAAGAAGGGGCTGGAAACTCGGGAAGAGTACAAGGAAACTGCCAGCTGAGCAGAGAAAAACTCAAGATGGCCAAAGCCCAGCACGGGCTCAACCTAGCCACTAGGGCCACTAACAAAAAATGTTTTTATACATATATTAACACGAAGAGGAGGGCCAAAGAGAATCTCAGTCCTTTAATGGATGCAGGGGGGAACATGACTACTAAGGATAAGGCTGAGGTTATTGATGCCTTCTTTACATCTGTCTTTACTAGCCAGACCACTTATCCTTGGGGTACCCAGCCTCCTGACCTGGAAGGTTGGGATGGGGAGCAGAATAAACCCCCCACAGTTCAGGTGGAAAGAGTTAAGACCTGCTGCTCCACCTGGACTGTCAAGAAGTCCATGGGGCCAGATGGGATCCATGCAGGGGTGTTAAGGGAGTTGGCAGATGTGATTACTGGGCTGCTTTCCATCATTTGTCAGCAGTCATGGTCATCCAGAGAGGTCCCGGATGACTGAAGACTTGCTAATGTGACACCCATCTATAAGAAGGGTCATAAGGAGGACCCAGGGAACTACAGGCCTGTCAGGCTGACCTCGGTACCAGGAAAAGTGATGGAACAGGTCATCTTGAATGCAATCATGCAGCATATGCAGGACAAACGGTGGATCAGGCCCAGTCAGAATGGGTTCAGGAAAAGCAAGTCCTGCCTGACCAACCTTATCTCCTTCTATGACTGAGTGACCTGCCTGGTGGATGAGAAAAAGGTGGTTGACTTAGTCTACCTAGACTTCAGCAAGGCCTTTGACACGGTCTCCCACAGTATTCTCCTGGAGAAGCTGGCAGCCCATGGCTTGGACAGGTACACTCTTTGCTGAGTTAAATGACTGGACAGCCAAGCCCAGAGAGTGGTGGGTGAAGGGAGTGAAATCCAGCTGGCGACCTGACACCAGTGGTGTTCCTCAGGGGGGTTGGTGTTGGGGCCCATCTTCTTTACTATATTTACTGATGATTTGGATGAGGGAATTGAGGACACACTCAGTAAGTTTGCAGATGACACCAAGTTGGGGGGAAGTGTTGATCTGCCAGAGGGTAGGAAGGCCCTGCAGAGGGACTTGGCTAGGTTCTTTCGATGGGCAGAGGCCAATGGGATGAGGTTCAACATGGCTAAGTGCCAGTTCCTGCACTTTGGTCACAACAACCCCATGCAATGCTACAGGCTTGGGGCAGAGTGGCTCAAAAGCAGTGCAGAGTAAAAGGATCTGGTGGTGCTGATTGATGCTCGTCTCAACATGAGCCAGCAGTGTGCCCAGGTGGCCAAGAAGGCCAACGGCATGCTGGCTTGTATCAGGAATAGTGTAGCCAGCAGGACCAGGGAGGTGATCGTCCCCCTGTACTCTGCTCTGGTGAGGCTGCACCTCGAGTGCTGTGTTCAGCTTCGGGCCCCTCACTACAAGAAAAACATCAAGGCCCTGGAGCATGTCCAGAGAAGGGCTACAAAGCTAGTGAAGGGCCTGGAACACAAGTCCTGTGAGGAGCAGCTGAGGGAGCTGGGGGTGTTTTGGTCTGGAGAAGAGGAGGCTCAGGGAAGACCTCATTGCTCTCTACAACTACCTGAAAGGAAGGTGTGGGGAGCTGGGGACCAGCCTCTTCTCACAGATAACTAATGATAGGACTAGAGGGAATGGCCTCAAGTTGCACAGGGGAGGTTTAGGTTGTAAATGAGGAGACATTTCTTCTCAGAAAGAGTAGTCAGGTATTGGGACAGGTTGCCCAGGGAGGTGGCGTCGTCGTCATCCCTGGTGGTGTTTAAGGAAAGGTTGGACATGGTGCTTAGGGACATGGTGGTAGGGTGATGGTTGGACCAGATAACCTTGGAGGGCTTTTCCAGCCTTAATGATTCTATGATTCCTATGTGCATTCTCTGGACCTAAGAACAGTTACATCAACTATACTGTTTCTATGATCTTCTGTCACCAGAATTTCAAAGTCCTCCACACAGGGCTTTAAGCCTCATGACATGTATGTAGCATTAACTACCTCACAAGGGAGAAAATCAGGAAGGATGCTGATCACAGACTGAATAATAAAACTACACATATTCTATTACTTAATTTATGTTTACACCACAGCAATATGAAAAGCCCTTTCATTTTTTTTCCCAATAGAAACACTAAAGGAAATCAACTGTCTTTTTAATAAGACTGCCTACAGTTTTTGGGGTTCCCTGTGAAAACTGAAGAATGTAAATAAATTCAGTTATGGCTTCTTCTGAAGTGCAGCCTAGACTGTTGTCTGCAAAAATCTAGAAAAATAATGAAAATAAGAGTAGCCTTACCTTACGGAAGTGCTACTGTTCGCTGTAGTTTCCACACCAGTGCTCGTCTCAGACATCAGATCAGGGAGGGGGAAGTTTTCTATGTGAAAAGGACGCATGGAATAAAGTTTAATGACCCCAGTTTTATTTATTTAGGTACCAAGAAGGATCAGTTATCACTAGTTAAAATGACACAATCCTCAAGCATTTATGCCATGGATGTTCTGGAAACACAGTTGGTCTGTTTTAAGCATAAGCAGTACATGGAGTATATAGACACACCTCATTCATCCAGTGCTCAATGGATTAGGTAACACATGTCCCAGACCCTCAATTTTCTTAATCCCAAAGGTCAAAATCTCCAGAAGAACAATGAAAACATGAAGGAGCTGAAGTGTTTCACAACAACAAGAAAAACTTTCAAATTATTATTCAGTAGCTTCTTTTCCCATATGCAAATATCAGCCTCAAAAACAGTGCTTGGAACTTCAAATGATACCACTGCTCACATCTGTAGTTCCTTTGAGCACCCCACATAGGAATAACAGTTTGCTTTGGCAAACGTGGCATTGTTCCTTGAGTCCAGTCTCTGCAAATCCTCACCATAACCTACCACTCTGCTGCCTTGCACTTGGTAACAATTCCCTGGATAATGAAGGTGCAGAAGGAATAAATAAGAACTTGAATCCCTGGAATGGGATGTAGTAGTTACATCCATATTTTTTTTAGGGGCTGAAGCTTAGAAAGAGTGTAAGGCCTGAAAATACTTTCTGGCATTAGAACTGGGGTGTTGAGTGCACCCAAAACCTGTATCTAGCAGAGGAAGACAATGGGAGGGGTGGGGGTGTGCACAGAAGTATTTTGAGATGGAGCGAGATGGAGGACTGGCAGTTGGCACAAGGGTGATAGCCTAGACTATAAAGTCAGTTTTTCCTCTGTCCAGATTCATAAAACATAAGACTAAAGCCAAAAATGTAAGCAGCATAAGGCAAAGCCTCTGGGCTACGAGAAACTTTCAAGAGTCTTCCCTCAGTCATCCAACTGCCAGCCTTACTGAGGCTCACAGACTCATTTCTTCATCTTCAGGCCCATAGCTCTGGGAGATTCCCATGGCTGCTGAAAGAAGCAGCTGAGCAGAAACATGCATGTGTAGCACAGTCACTGTCTCTCCAGTAAGCTGGCTTTAGCTGCCACCCATGAAGGGACAGAATCTCAGGAAGAGAAGTGGTTGAGGAACTCCTGGAGCTAAGGGAACACCCTCTGGGCCAATGGTTGGATAAGGAGGTGATGCTGCAGAACTGGTGTGTATTTTGATCTCAGGCAAAGCTCTGCACTATGCACTGTGGACAAGAAAATATTTGTCAGAGACCTTGGTAGGAAAGGAAAGAGTTTACACCTGCAATTAATGGGAAGCCTGATCTCTTACTCACTTGGTTGCTTTCCTCTAGGAGGACTAGGAGTTAATTGAGGTCCCCTCTTACTGCTAAACTAGGAACTACGATTAGAAACAAAGGCAGAATAAACAATGTAAAATAGAGTCTGTTGCTGGCAGCCTTACAGACACTACCAAGCTAGGTCAGTACAGACAGGCTCTCACATCACACTAAAGCCTGGCCTATGGCTTTGAACCAGTATGCAGAAATTCTTGGGGACGAAAGACTCCTCATGCCTCAGGGACAGCTGCCCACCACTGTCCACATTATGGCTATAACAGGATGGACAAAGCTGGGTCTCTCCCAGGATACTCAGCATCCAGAGTCAGGGAGGAAACAACAACCCAAAGAGCATTAATTTAGCAGAAGGAGCAGGACGCTGCCTGAATAACGGCATGTAGAAAGGAAACTGGACCACACAGCACCATCCAAACTGGCACCCTGAGCAAAGAGTAAATGAGCCCTCCCACAAGACAGATTGAAGTAGAAAGTTTCAAAGGCACCATCAAAACAAGGAAGCTGATGATCCCTTCAGCACGAAATCATTTGATCAAAAGTAAAACTAATCAGAAAGTCATTTTTTTAAAGGAAACATAACAGCTCCATTCTGAGTAGACAGCAGCTGAGAAGAACTCAGTAATGGGGGGGCACACTAGCCTTATACATTAAGCTTAGGGAGAGGGTGCATAAGGGTATTTCACATGTACTGCCAGAGTTAAAATAATCTCCAGACCTACATCCAGTGATTCATTTACACCTCATGGACCATCACTTAAATATCAGACCAGTTTTAGAATCTTAAGTGTCAGTTACAGAAATTAATAAGGATTTAGCATTCTTTAACAGAGGAATGAAACCATTTTTTTCCTCTGTTTTTCTGTTCTGTGGCTACACTAATGAACAATAAGAATTCTACGCACCTATGTCATCATAACGTTCAACCCAAACCACATACACTTTGGTTTCAGGTCCCATTGGTGGAATGGTCCGGCCCTGAGGCACTTTCTTGGATCTGGAAGTAGGACTGAGCTGTTTTGAACACAAGAGAAAAGCAGCATTTGCAAACATTGTAAGTCCAGAAATTTATCTACAGCATCTCCACAGTTGCTCCTTAGTCTCAAACAGGTACAACCTCTGGCAATGATTAAGATGGGACAGCTACAGTGGAACTACCCACTTAAAAGCAGTAATTTGGATCTCCACAATACTTATATTCAACATAAATGAGAGAAAAGTCTCCTTTTTCTTTATAAATTGATAACAATGTCAATTATTTTTTATTTCCCAGCTTTGTTGCATATATCTGAGCTGCATTCATTTCAGTTGCTCTGTGTTCCCAGGAAACATGCACATGCACTGCTGTTTTCCCATGCTATTGTGGAAGACCCAGCACATCTATCATGGCAGTGTTTTATGATATTTCCATTATTATTTCAATATGTTAGAGCAAAGCTGCACACTGCCCAAGGAAATGTGCTTTTCCTTGCTAATTTCCCCATCCAATCCAGTGAGCTAAACTAAAGTTCCTGCCTTACACTTGAATTTATTTGTCCCCAGCTTTACTGTGTTTATACTAATAGTCAATTTCTGCAGTAAGTCCAATAAAAATGCATCCAGGCAACCGCAATTATTTAGATTAGTCATTTAACAATCTTAAAAACTCATCAATTTCTTTTTTAAACATTCTCAAAGATCCTAAATCAATAACTAAGTACATTTGGAAGTGAATTTTATACAATAAACTAGCACTTGTAAATCCTTTAACTGTTATAGAAGTTAGAATCATAGAATATTCCGAGTTGGAAGGGACCCATAAGGATCATCAAGTCCAACTCCTGGCACCGCACAGGTCTACCCAAAAGTTTAGACCACGTGACTAAGTGCACAGTCCAAACTTTTCTTAAATTCATACAGACTTGGTGCAGTGACTACTTCCCTGGGGAGCCTGTTCCAGTGTGCAACCACCCTCTCAGTAAAAAATCTCCTGATACCTAGTCTGAACTTCTCCTGCCTCAGCTTCACCCCGTTCCTGCAGGTCCTATCACTGGTGTTTATGGAGAATAGGTCACCTGCTTCTCCACACCCCCTCACGAGGAAGTTGTAGACTGCAATGAGGTCCCCCCTCAGCCTCCTCTTCTCTAGGCTGAACAGGCCCAGTGACCTCAGCCGCTCTTCATACGTCATCCCCTCCAGGCCCTTCACCATCTTTGTCACCCTCCGCTGGCCACTCTCCAACAGTTGAATGTCCTTTTCGTACTGTGGTGCCCAGAACTGCACACAGTACTCAAGGTGAGGCCGCACCAGCACAGAGTAGAGCAGGACGATCACTTCACTTGCCCTACTAGTGATGCTGTTCATCGTTTTCTGTTTTGCTACCATACAAAAGCAACTTCACATTTGATAATTCAACCACAGCTGACCCATGATATTTTAAACTGGCAAAGTATGAAACGTCTTCATGTCAATCCATCCTACATTTCCAAGCATGAACTGGAGTCTGAATTACTTTGTAAATACTGCATATACTTTTTCCTGCATATACTTCAAAATTTAAGTATGCAGGATGTTTCTACTCAGTATTGTTTAATTTATATTAATTTATATTTAATAAATGTAGTCTACCAATCTCCTACTGCAGGTGCAAATGCTAGCAGGACTGAAGTTGTTGTTAATAATTAACATCTAAGAATGAGGAAACTGAATTGTGTACTGTCAAAAATACTGTAGGATTGCCAGTGTGCTTCTTCAAAACAAACCAAAACATAACAAACCATAGTAAAACAAAAAGAAAGCCATTTTCCAGTACAAGTTTTGCCTTACCCGATGAGAGGGATTAAGATTGTCTGTATGATTGGGGAAGAGTTCAAGTGTCAAAGATGGCTGCTTTAATATTCCTGGCAGCAGATCCATGTTGGAGTCACTTTCTTGGTCAGAGACATTGCTTTCCAGTGAATCAGCTGTAACCGAAAGAAACGTGAATTTTGTCTTAACTTCTGCCAAAAAAACTAAGTTGTCATCATACGTAGAGTTGTGCAACTAAAAAAGGTGAGGTTTTTGAAACCTTATATACATGGATATACAGTCAAGTCAAAATAGAGGTCAAATCAGGGAGAGTTCAGCAGTGGACAATTTACAGTTATTCTAGAAACTGACAAATTAAAGAACTTCCTATGGATTTTAGAAGCATCCTGTCTGATTGCATGGTTTCCTACACAACACAGTCTTTTCCTTTCTATGGTTATAATTTCCTCAAAGAGACTTCTGCACACTGCTTCCAAAGACTTCATGAAAGCTCTTGCTCACCTACACAGCAATTAGGCAAACACTCCTCCAAATAAAGACATCAAGGCATTGCCAACTGAACTGCTCTGAAATTCTGAAATCATTGGCAGGGATGAGCTTTTTTTTTTTTTTTTTTTTTTTTTTTTTTTTTTTTTTTT
>NC_048912.1:968046-1023718 GCF_011077185.1 Oxyura jamaicensis
TTTTTTTTTTTTTTTTTTTTTTTTTTTTTTTTTTTTTTTTACAGTATCATGACTGCAGACCAAACTCATATGTCCAACCAAACACACCGAGGCAAACAGATAGTGTCACGCAAACCTGGATATGTACTGAGGCCTAGACTGAGGAAAAGGGGTACAGAACAGATAGTGTCTCAGAAGGAGTCAAAAACTCCTGGATATTGGATATTTAAATCAAAATATCAGCAGTTTCCTGGCAAGAGTCTTGCTATTCACACCACTAGTTTGCTTATTGGGTTTCTGCTTCTGACACAGCTCTCTAGATAAAAAACAAAACAAAACAACAACAATAATAAATAAATAAATAAATAAATAAATAAATAAACCTTGTTCTTTTCTTTTTTTCCCTCTAAATAGCATGCACAAAATGATCTTACTTAGGGACTCCACTGGTGATGGGACAACAAAAGCTATTTCTGTCAAGGCATCAGCATAGTAGAGCACCTTCTTCTGCCCATTGAAGATACTTGCCCCAACATCTTCTGAAATAATTACATCATCTGAAACAGGCAGAAAAGGAAAGTTAAGAGGAAGGTTTACCTCTCTGTGCACTTCCTCAGGAGAAGACCTTAAAAAAAAGGTAAAATGAGAAGAAATCATGCAAATCTCATTTTAAAAATCAGAAGATTTCACAGTCAATTTTCATGGCAAACAACCACTCTCAAAGATTTTTTTTTGATATCTTGAAGGAAATAGCACTTTGGGTTGGAAAAAAAATTCATTTTGAAAATATTTAAATTATACTTAAGATAATATCATATTCTCCTTGGATTCAGTAGTCTGTTCAGTAAGCATCTGCTACAATCATTCATTCAGTAGCTATTTCTACCCATTTCCTCTAAGATAGACACCATTCAGTTTGTCAATAAATTTTCAAATGCAGCTTACAGCATTTACAGCTTCAGCCCGACACTATTCTGGAATTTAAGCCAACTTCTATAGATTCTTTGATGGAGCCATGCTATAAGTAAATTAACAAAAACACGTTTTCCTTCCCCATGACTCCTCCAGAAAGAATAGCAAGGGCTTTAAGCTGAATTATTTCTCTGCACCAGTTTACAGAAGGGCCCTTGTAATAGCTGCTTCAGCAAAACCACTGGAGCAGAGAAATTCAAAACTCTGACACAAAGAAGTGGCCAGAGGCATGCAGACCTCTGAGTCATGCTTTACCAACAGGGAAGCATTCCTGCATCTCTCAAGCCCATTGCTCTCAAGGAGCATCATCTCAACCCAAATCCAGTTGCTGGGGGGAGGGGGGCAGGACACAAAACACATGCTCATGGATTTATTTTAATCACATCTCACTGGAAGCTCTTTTAGGTTTGTGTTTTTCTTGTTTGTTTGTTTTTATGTGTGTTTTGCTTTAAGCAGAACCATCCACAAATAGAAAACACATTTAAGAAAACAAATAACATCAGCCACAGCAAAAATCTAAGCATTCTTCACAAGCTCATCCAAATGTAGCAAGCAATGGGTAAAAATCTGCAGCAACAGATTTAAAGTAAAGGTGCAACTCCACTTGTTGATTTTTCCCAGCAGCAGAGTCGATTAGAAGCAGCCCTGCTTCACTCCCATTCTTGACTGCTTTTTCTTTTCTTTCTTTCACCAATTAATCAATCTTTTTGGTGGTCTATTACTTAATCCAAACAGCTGAAGTTCTAAGTGAACTTTTAACATCCACATTAAAAAGCACATATTAAAACAGGTTACCTCACTAATTCAGGGCACTGTCATCTGTGCAGTTGTACTGACAAATCCAACCGCAAAAAGAAGGGAGAGGGCTCTGCCTCAGACTAAAGCGTAACAACCCCATTCTCAAATATATATTAAACCAAGCCCTGGCCATTTTGTAACCTCTCCTGACTTGTTCTGAGAAAGCCACGCCTCTGGTTCTCTTAACTTCTCCCCAGCATTTCAAAACTTCTATCATGCATAGTTTTATTCAGAAAAGCCTTTAGTTGGTCACAGTATAAGACAAGCCCAGGAGTAGTTGCTGTAGTGGTAAAGAACAGACTAAATTAAGGAGGACAGGAGAAGAGCTGTGTGTAGGCTGCAGCCTGTGACCTACAAATATGGGCTTGTTTTCTTTACTTACTAGCAAGCATGATTACAGCAAATGTATTCATCAACATCTCATTTTAATCTACTTACAGAATACTAAAAATCACAATATTGCAAGCACATCTGCTGATACACGCTATAATCTGTATCCAATTTCAGATGAATACTGGTTTTGGGTTATACATGAATACCCACCAAGTCTGCCAGAAGTACAGAATACAGGTGTTTCTTGCTGAGACTACTTTCTCCCAACAACAAACACTGATGTTACTTTTCCTCACTTTGGCTTGAACCTTAGTTTATTTACACATTCCTTTCAGGTAAATATTCATGTTGATCCAAAAAAAAAAGTACGCTGGTGCTCAGATAGGTATCTAGGAGAAAAAAATATCCTAGAGGAGACAAAACATTTTAATTTAATGTTAGACCATTCCTTACCTTGTTCAGGTCCCTCTTCATCACTGCAGCTATTGATGGACCAGCTTGTTGAGACATGCCCAGTCCACCCAGGGTGCTTCCCTACATCCACCGACCAGCCAAGAGACAGCAAGAACTCCAGGAAGTGTGGCTGAACAATTCTGGAAGACTCCATGTTCTTCAGGATCTGAAACAACCAGCAGAACCATGGTATGTACAGGAGACTCCAGGAAACAGCTCTTCCCCTCCTTACCCCACCTTTGGTTTTGTAATTAAAAATATTGTGTCACTGAGATGGTTTTGCCCAAGTACAGCTGTTCTGGAACCCCAGGCTTTCTAGATGGACACCAGTCCCTGTTGCCCAGCATCATTCATCCCGCTTGGCAATGTCCTGTTCAATCATATCAGCGTTCCGCTGTCATTGCTGAAGCCTGCAATCACACCACTACAAATGGCAATTCTGAGATTTATCCAGTCATCAGGGATAAACCACAGAACTGTTCAGTGTAGAATGTGCATTAGTTGCAGACATGAGATATCATGATATCATGATATAAGTATCATAAGTATCATAAGATACTCATAAGTATCATGATATAAGAAGCATGGGGGCAGTTTCATTACCCTGTATAAATAAATTTGGTGAGACCCCTCTAAATTGTAAATGCGTATCATCACAAGAGAACGTGGGGCTAACGTAGGACCACTCAGGTTAGACAACACTACTCTGGGCTGTGCAGCATCAGATAAAAATAGAGCTGACACCACTCGTCATGAAAGGAGTAGGAATCACCTTGCAGAACAGAATTAGTTCCTGAGTTAGCGATGCATGAACACACACACACACTGATGGGAACATACACATGGATGGCTGAGTAGGACTGTGCAGGCATCTCTGCTCAAAGCAGCATTGTTACTTGGCTTTGATCTCCTCTGCTCCTGACTTTTGACTTATTTCTGTTTTGTTTCTTTTCAAACACAGAAACAGCAACAGTTTTCTCACTCAGCTCAGTGCTGTAGAGATGAGTACCTTATTACCTTGACCGTGACTTTGCACAACCAAGAAGGCTTAGAAATCATTGCAAGATGTCTGAAGCAGGAATGGCATCTTTATAATGTCTGTCTAAATGTGCCCAAATGCTATCAAATATAAGATTTTTTTAAACTGACATGGCAGAACTCCTAAGTACTGACTGCTAATTGGATATCCAAAGCTCAGCAAGTTCTGTAGGACTAAGTAATTTCTGCAAATAAATCTCACCTGTCTAAATCCATAATTACATGTAAACATCAGAGGAAAAAGCATTCTGCTAGCTCAGCAAGAGCATAACATTTCTGGAAGGCTGGTAGATATCAAACCCTGTATATCTTGTTAGCTAACTTTGGAGACTGCTTACTTGCTACTCAGAACTTGAAAACTCACAAACAGCATGACGCTGGCATCAAGAATTGGTGGTGTATTACACTCAGATGTGGAAAGTGCTACTGTGTTCTGTCAATTGTATATTCACAGTACGAGGGAACCACATGTTAATTATTTTTGAAGCTATGCTTCTGCTCTTTAGTATGACAATTACTAATAAAAATGAGTAGAAAGTACCACAAAGTATTTCTAATGAGCCCATAAGCCTTCTTAATGTAGTGAGTTTCTAGAGAAATCAAAATTTAGACTTGCACAAATTAACCTGATTAACCTAATCGTATTTGAATGTAAATAGTATAATACAGAGACTTACAAAGCAGTAATACTTTTTGTAAAAAGTTTTCATTTCTTTGACGTATGCTGAGCATTAGAATCAAACCAAAATACCTGGATATCATGCACAGCCAGAACTTCCAATTGCAACTTCCCTACAAACTGAGCCAACAAATCTGAACACATTTCTGATATGAGTCTTTGAAGTCTACAACTAATATATTTTCATTAATATACATACAAAATGCTTTATCAAGACCTCACAGAAATCCTAGATGTAGATAATAATGTACTTCAACCTACAGATGAAAAGGTATGGAGTCATTTGTTACAGCTCACATAGTAAATAAACACAAAGCTCAGAATCACTGTTTTCAGTACTCTGCTCTAGTCACTAACAGTGATACTTTGCTTACATGAAGATTACCAGAAACAAGACAAAAGACCAATCACTCCAGACTTACCTCCTGGCTTGTTTTCTGGCCTGCCTTCATGTAGAAAACAAAAACAGTATCAAAAGGACGACATGGTAGTAAATCCAAGTAGCCAAGGTCATCGAAAAACCCAGGAAGAGCAGGGTCAAGAGCAATCAGGTGAGGAGGTAGACGACTGTTAGCGGGCTCCTATTCAACAGAGTTCAACATCTTAAATAAAAAAATCTTTCATATCAGAAAAGTTCTTTATGGCTTTCATAATGATCCATTAAGAAAAATAACATTTTGCTCAAAAAACAAAACTCCCTTCCACAACAAATGCAGCAGAGACTTTCAAAAATACTACATGACTATGTACAATCACATTGTATCTAGTTTTGTATTAATATCTCATATATCAACAATATATAAAATACCAAGCACTTTTATATTTTTGTAAGAGCTCCATCACCTATAAATGTTGACAGTATTCTGGAAGAAAACACAGCAAATAAAAGGGAAAATCCACAGGTAAGAGGCAGAACTTCAATGTAAGGATGTGGATCGTCTCTATAAACCATTGTTACTTTAACTTCAGAAAGAATAAACTCTACAATCTACATGTACTCTAAAGTGCTTATATATTGTTAAACCACTTCAACACAATAATCTCTGTAACAGAACTTCTAAGGGAGTTGTATTTTAGAAATGCTTACAAAGTAGCCCTATCTCAAGCTGGAGAAACAGTGTCAAATATAACCAGGTGAATGTGATAGTTTATGTACCTACTGCACAAATACAGATAGAGCCACCTATTCAGAGCATGTTCAGCTTGAGGTGTGGCCTTTCACAACCCTGTTCTTAATCCTGGAAGACTAAAGTTCATCACCTTATTCAAGCAGACTACAGCACAACAGCAGATGGTATTGCACAAAAGATCTTCCACTAACAAAACTTAAGTTTTCCTCTTTTGCTAAGCCAAGCCGTATGGGTACTGATGCCATTAGTATAACACTAAGAAGTATCAGGTCACCTTCAATGCCTCTAGAGACAGAAACCCAAAGTGAGAGAGGAACAGGCGTGCTGTCTGGAACTCCTGGGCTGCTGGCGGGGGCTTACACTCTGTAATCGGATCAGGAAAGCTCTTCTTACGCCACTCCTCTTCACTTTTCTGATCTATGGAAGTCTCAAAAATAATCTGCTGGGCCATGCCATTCCTCAGCTTCTCATGTCGCTCTTCAAGCTGCAATACAGTGCACAGACATGAAATGTTGAGCTGACTCTACTGTGATCTCTCTCAAACACAACAGCTCCATCATTTAGCAAATCTGTAAGTCATGTGCAGGAGCAGCTGCAACTCCACCAGCATGATGTGTACTAAAGTACTATCAACAAGACCTTGAGCAAGGTTACAAGGTGAACATCTCAAAACCCTGTTTGCATGGGAAAGCTGTTGCAAATTATGGACCCAGTTATCAGCAACAGCCTCTCCCTTTTAAATGAACAGAAACTAAAGTGAATGTGAAGCTTTAAAATACTTTTTTTTTTAACACACACCCCACACAAGGGTGTCGGTATCCTTTCAATGTCCATTTACATTTTCCTAGAAGATGCAACAAAATGCAAATCATTTCTTCCTAGCAATACCAGGATATTAGAAACTGGAATAAAACGTGTTGAGCAATGCTCCTCAAGAACACATTCAAGGCACTGTCATCCTCCTGGGGAAATGCACAGATTCATCTGTTCACAGTTTATTACTCCATTAATATGAATTAGTCAAGTTAAAGAATTATACCATTTACAGTAAGAAGTTAGTGTGATTCATGAACAAACATAAAACAAGAGCAAATTGAAGTTAAAGATTAAAAGTTACTTACTTCCTCATTCACAATTTCATGTAAATCAGGAATGCTCAAGTCTGCTTTCACAAATGGGATCTTGTCCACTTCTTCAGGAAAAGGGCGATGCTTGACACTGTATTTTAATCCAACATCATTTTTAGGAGCTGGTCGAGGTTCTGGTACAAAAGTCTGTCAAAAAAAGGGGGCAGGGGATAGTTTCACTCCGGGCATTGCATCATTAGACAACACATTATAATGGGAAATGTACCCTCCCACCACAAGTTTACTAATTCTTACACGAGAGGTATCATTAAAAAGCATTCAGTAATACTTTTAGAATAGACTTGTATTAAAAACGTCATTGTAAATTTAAAAAAAAGAAAAAAAGACACTGTTTTGCTTTTTGTGGTGATGCAATCATGGTACCTATTATACTTGCTTACCATCTCACCTCTAAGCAGTTGCAAATACTAATGAAATGGCCAACAATCCTCTGCATCAACAGAGGAATGAGTAGCAGATCGAGGGGGGTGACTGTGCCCCTCTGCTCTGTCCTGGTGAGGCCCCACTTGGAGTACTCCATCCAGGACTGGGGCCCCCAGCACAAGAAGGACAAGGGTCTGTGAGAGCAGGTCCAGAGGAGGGACACAAAGTTGATCTAGGGGCTGGAGCACCTCTCCTATGGAGAAAGGCTGAGAGAGCTGGGGCTGTTCAGCCTGAAGAGGAGAAGGCTCCAGGGAGACCTCATTGCAGCTTTTCAGTACTTAAAGGGAACTTATAAAAGAGATGGAGAGTGACTTTTTACTCAGGCAGATAATATCAGGAAAAGGGGTAATGGCTTTAAATTAAAAGAGGGGAGATTTAGAGTTTAGGAGGAAATTCTCCACTCAGAGTGGTGGGGCACTAGAACAGGTTGCCCAGAGAGGCTGTGGATGCCCCATCCTTGGAGGTGTTCAAGGCCAAATTGGATGAGGCCCTGGTCAACCTGATCTAGCTGGTAGCATCCCTGCCCATGGCGGGGGGGTGTTGCAGGTTTGCAGGTGCATACGATCCAAGCAAGCAAGATCTTTATACCTTGGGGGCTGTAAGTTTATTTACAACCCAGTACACTTGAAAAGGGCAACACTTAAAGTTATGTAATGCCTTTAGGTTAGAACAGTTCCCTTAAAACTGGTAGGAAGGTCTCCAGCCAAGATGTGACTTATCCTTTGGTGACTGAGGCAACACACTTGGACTGACGCTATTTAGCAAAACACTTCAGCTTAATTGACAGCACAGCTCCAAAGGCATCAAGTGAAGGGTCTTCCCAAAGGCTGCTCTGCAGAGACCAGAGTCATCTAAATGTTAACATGACAGCTGAGACTGACAGGCCCATAATTTCAGCTACATTATTATTTCCTGTATTTTACTGAGGGTCATATGAAGACTTTCAAGATTTGGAGATGTTTACAAACAGAAAGAAATTTTGGTAACCGAAGGATATACTCCACTAGGCAACTGCAGTAAGAGAGTCTACTTTAAAATGAGATTGAGCTGTTTCTCCTTTACTATTCCTGTCCAGAAGTATTCCATCTAGAGTCCAGAGTCCATCTATAGTCCAGTCTAGAGTCCAGAGTCTGTCTAGATAGATTTTTTTTTTCCACTGTAATTTTACCGCCATCTTTGCAACATTGGGCTTTGCAGTTAATAGCTGTTCTCTCTGCAGCATCTCATACTCTAACTCCAGACTTTGTTTCTTCTGCTGCAAGGGCTTTGCCTGACATCCTAAAATCAGCACCAACACTCATGCCTACACAACTAAGCACACTGTACATTGCCCCATCACCTCCGAAGATGCTTTCAAAAAACAAGAAGTATGGAGAGTTCTCCCTCCCACTTCCTTAAACAAACCTAGACGGCAACAGTGCTTTCACAGCCTGTATTATTATTAATCACGAGTTGTAAAGAGTCACCAGAGATGTGTCAACATTACCTACAGCTAAAGGCCCCGTGGCTCAGTCTTAATGTATAATCACCAGTTCTGCGGGGCTGTCTCACATTAGTGGAATTTCTGCTGAACATCAGCAGTTAAAGATTTCTTTATGGGCTTTGATAGAGACCTTTTGATTTGCTTTAGCTCCTCTTGGTAAAAGACAGAGTTGCTGGGCCCATGCAAATCTTCCAGATGTCCCACGGATCAAAATCGTGACAGAAGGGAAAGAGTCATCTGTAAAGCACATGGGTTAAAAGAATAATACATCATCATAAAATACAGATACTTCATTGAGCAATAATCTAACCATAAAGAAACACAGTCATGATTACAGAGATTTTGTTTTCAAGGAAAACTCCCTTCCTGACCCTAAAGACAATTTCTAGTGAGTAGAAAACACTGAGCATAATCCTCCTCTGTGCAGCAGAAAACTACTACTGCTCAGTAATAGCCAGATCTGCTGTTTCATCATTGAAAGTAACCTTCATCCAAATTCATGTAGATCACTGTTTCTCTCTCCAAGTTGCCCCCAGGAAATTAAAAAAATAAGAAATTATTCAGCCACTGACTGCTTAGATATGACAAAGGTCACATGAAAACATAGTTTCCATGATACTTCTGTGACTTTCTATAAAGGTCCCCCACAAATAATGACGATAAGAACAGTGGAAGAACAAGAGATAATGATCATACAAAGACAAGGGAAGATTCTGACATGACACGGTGAAAAAATTTATACCAGAAGGAGCTATGCTGGAATATGGACACAGAACTTGTCCTCAGAGGTTTCCAAGACCTGTTGGGACAATGTCATAAGCAACCTGCTCCAAATTCACTACTGACCCTGTTCAGAGAACTGACCCTGTTCAGAGAACAGGAGGTTAGACTGCAGTTTAGACTTCAGTTCTCCTACGGTGCCTTTCAATTTACACGATTGTGGTTCTAACACTGCAGGGATTTCAGTTTCTCTTCAAGATGTAAAGGCCACTGAAGTTTGCTACCTTAGCAGACGAATCCCTAGTATATGTATAGAGGTATACCTCTATAGCTTTTAATTTTATTTTAAAATGTATTTATATTAAACTTTTGAGCATTTAAACCATAAATTGACACCACCAGGTATCAATACATATCAAACCACTAGATATGTATTTCTTCCCCGGTATTTCATGGGTAGCATACCGGAACTTACAGGGTACAGCACATTTACATAAGCACACACATAAACCAAACCAGCTCCCCACAATAATCCACTTCAGTGTTCTGCCTCAAAAGTGATTTGACATACTTACACATTACTGCAATTAATCTTGTATTTCAAAGGGGATTTGTAAGCAAGTTCTGCACAACAAGTAAGGCTAATTCAATTTCAGATTATAATAGCTATACAGGATTCCTCAGTAATGCATTTAGCACAGGCAGAACAAGGATGAGATTTGCTCAGCTGTTCTGGCATGTTCTAAGCTGTTCCTGTCAGGAACACATTTGCTCAAATACAGACTGAGAGTGAACATATGGCAATGGTTCCCAGGATGAGCTGTTAGATCTGTTTAGTGATTCTCAATGAGATTGGAGCATTCTGGACCACAACTCATAAACTAAGTTTTTTTCTAACTATCGGTGGACACAATCTGAGTTCATGATGCTAGTTCAGTGCAATCTCTGTTTTCAAGACTAGTATCTAGACTCAATCCTGTCCATAGATGAGGAAAATACATCTGTGTCAGATTAACATATCCAACAAACATTAGTCTTAAGTGGAGCTAGTACAAAAGAGGAAATGGAGCTAGTACAAAAGAGGAGTTTCATCTACTCTTTTAGGTGATGCCTTGATACATGAAGATTCATAGGACGGACTTAAGGGGATTAATTGTTCAATTCAAAGCATCATGTCAATACCACCAGATTTTTTTAATGCAAGCTCTCCTCGGTCAAAGCATACAAGGCTAAAACAAGTCAGAAAGAAAAATTCAGCTGTGAATGCCAATACTCTGTAATAGATCTCTTTTACAGTAGGTATCCTTGATAGAACAGAATGGCATACTAGAAAGCTATAATGGCTCCTTAGCAACTAAAATTGTGCTGAAAGCAACCACAGAAACATTTAGTAACAAGAGACCTAGAGCAAAAGCAACTGTTCAAAGCATTAAGGTCTCACATGAATTACTTGCTGAGCACCAATCCCCATCAAACCTCCTATACTCTTCATGCTTTTCATTCTTTTATAACATGGTCCATCAGCTGTAATTTATATGGCAGTCACCTGCAAGTATCTGGATAAAAAACTGCATGAACAATTTGGGTGAGCTTGTATTAAGTTTGACTATCACTGACACTAAAGTTATTCCAGCCCCTTCATTCCAGAGCAACATTCTGCTCAATGACACATCCACAGAACAGGTAATGTGAGAGGTACTTGATGAAGCACCTTTATTTTATAGCTGCACGCAGAGAGTTTTAACTAGAAGAACAAGGGAAGAGGAAGTGTTGAACTTACTCTGTTCATTCCCCAGAGGCTGTTCCAACATTGCGAGGATGACACTATTATCCAAAACAAAGTAACGGAAGCTATGTTTGTTTATGGTAGGTAGACGAGAATATTTAATTAATGTGGTTTCATTCACTAAGCTGCAAGGGGAAGCAGGGCCACTGGGAGAAGGAAATGCTCCAAGTAGCTGCATAATACTGCAAATGAGAAAAAAGTTAGAAGTTACGAGAGATTAAAGATTTACTGTTCCACCCAAGCATGGACTTTCACTCATATTCTTCATTTATATCTTGACGTAGCAGTTACCTTTACAGTTAGAGTTATCAGGGCAAACCAATTATCTGCACTATACCGTCAGCTAGTTGTAAAAGAGAACCAGTAATTTCAGAAAAACGTACATGAAGTCTTTTTTGTAAGGGTAGTCTGCCTACAGAGTAAGTTTCTTTATAACCTAAGTTAAAATTTTTATAATTTAGGTTATAAAGATATTAAGTTATATTTTAAAGCACAAAAATCTGTACCATTCCACAGCTTTATGTTCATTCTTATAATAATATTATGAATGACTGAAGATATTTCCCCGTAATTTAACCAACTATTGAACATCAACAAGCAAGGCAAACAGAAGGCTCCTAAAAATACATATTTATATCATCAGAAATTATGTAGGATCTTCCCAACAGTAAGTTGAAAACTTCTATGACAGAAGCCAGCAGTGAGAGTTGAGGCTTGTGTCCAGTGTCAGTGACTGAAGATCCTGTGATCTGATTTTCACTCAATGCCACCATCCAGATGAAAAATAAATGTATTGATGCTCTCCTGCCACACTTTTCATTTTACTTGGTAAATAGGTATTTTCATCTCTCCAAACAAAAAGAGGCAACAATAAAGGTTTGTCCCCAGATTCCAATGAGTAGCTGTTTTTACCTTGGTAATTACACAGTTGTTTTTATTAACAGTAAAGTTTATAATGATTTTATTAAGTAGAATAATAAAAAAAAGCAAGCAGCTATCACCTTTTCCAAACCTATTTATATTACTCATCTTCAATTTGTCTTGTCCACTATGATGTTATTTATCCAGTAAAAGAGTGCTTTTCAGCTACTCTGGAGTGAATCTCAATTTTCATCTCCGTGCTCCCTCTCCCCAACTCACGCATCTGCAATTGCTTTTTCAGCAGAATCTCTCAAATCTATTAAGCAACTCCAATTCCTTGGGCAGAATGATACCCCAGCCTGCACTGACTTACACCTGTGACATGTGCCATGGATAAGGAGAAGGGGAAATGGAAGGACAGGCTGACAGTGGGAGATGCAAGGAACTGCTGGCTGCAGAGAGCACTGGCCAAAACCAGAACACCAGGGGCTGCAGGCAGGTTTTGCTCTTCAAATAAGAGAATGGGCAGAAAAGGAAGACAGTAATCACAGGGATCTTTTTTCTGTTGGACACCTGTAATGGGAAGAGGAAGACAGCAGAGGCAGAGCACAGGACAACCCTGCCCAAAAAGCAAACTAGATGGAACTCCTGGGTGACTTTTCAGATGCTCTTGCTATACCAGAGACCTCACCAGGTGGGAACTCCTAATTAGAACATTTTCTCTGACAAGGCAATGCTAAACAACAAACATCCTTTGACAAATTACATACCATGTTAATGTAGCTTCAGCAGCATCCTTCACTCTCATGGATGCAGGGTTTGGCTCCTTATCTCCTTTATACTTGACCTCTTGTTCACTGTTTTTGGATTTACTTCCTGAAATGCCCAGCTCCACAATCTCCAGTACCTCTTTTAAACAATCCTAAAACATAAGAGGACCTACCTTAAAACAAACACACTAACAGATGCCTCAAAGACCTCAGTGAAACAGCAGTAGACCATTGATTCAGATAAAGTGCTACTGGTTATCTGAGCTCAGAGATAAATCCAGAAGATTATTTTAACAGACAGTGTTGGAATAAGATCACATTTACTACAGCAATTATATTTTCTCTGTATACAGATGTCTGATTATGTTTTATGCCTCTATATCTCTTGCTGGAAAATGCTCTGAACTATATATTCCGTTCCATTACACATGTAGAAAACAGTCAAGAGGACTACTAAGAATGCAACTGAAAAATGTAAACATATTTTACAAGATAATAAATGTACTTCTGAGGTTATCTGCAAAACTTTTAATTAAGTTCTAAGGTCATTAAGAACAAACTCACCTGGAAAACTGCAAGAAACCCTTTTCCAAATCTGTCAATTGCCAACAGCTTTCATAAAGAAGCCAAGTAAATCATAGTATCTAATTCATTAAGAGAACAATAGCAATATTCTAAAAGTAGACAGGAAAGCAACAAGTCTATTGCAGAAGAGGCCAACACTCAGTAGGATCAGTTATGACTGACAAATACTGCTCATTACAAAATCATTTCCTGAAAGTATTTGAATTGCTACAACTGAAGTTCCAATCTCATGGCTTAAGCGAGGGAATAACAAGGAAAGCTTTCTCAAGAATAAATAACTGGCTAAGAACGAAACACAAGTGGTCAGCTTTTACCACCAGAGACCAGGCAGGGTTCCACACCTCGGTCTGTGTTGTTCCTTGAATTCACGACTGATGTAGAAAAACAAGTGAGGAGGAAGGTGAAAGTCTTCAGACAAATCAAAATAAATCAGGGTTGAGAAGCAAAGATTATCTATGAATAATTACAGAGTTTACAGTATTGGCTAATAAAATCAACATGTGAAATTCAAAGTAGGTATCAGGTGAGGCAACTTGGGCAGTCTGATCCTTACACTTGCCAAACACAGTGAGAGGTTCCCGTTCAACTATCATGGCTCAGGAATGAGCCACCAAATTTCCAGTATATACTACACATAGTATATAACACCATCCTGATAACCAGTGATAGTCGAAAGAAGAAAAACAAGTGGACCCTTACAAGATAAAAGAAACATAATGTAACTGCATAAACCTGTGCTGTGCCACATCCAGGCAAATCATTCTTTCCTGGTCACCTACTACTGTGCCAATATCATGAAGTACAAGCAGAAAGCATCTTTATGGAAAACCCTGCTTGAGAGTTCTCAATTTTTCCTCTATTTTTTCTTAAATATACATTTTCATATATATTTTATATATAATTACAGAAATAGTTACTGAGTTTTCTCTGTAAGTAGATCAACAATGAAAATAGTATTTGTACAAAAAATAAATTATTTTTAACAGTATGATAGGAAGTGATCAGAAACATGTATCTTTCATTGCCTGTTCTCTTCAAACTTCCCAAGGAAATTCCACCTTGGATTGAGCCATGCCTTGCTTCATTTCTAGATAATTGCTTGGTGAAACTATGGTTATAAAAACATTAGCGTTAAAGAAATTACATTCTTAAGTCTAGATGATGCTTTATAGTCAGGTAAGAGCTGAGAAATGAGAAAAGACATGGCTTTTAGTGAAGTTTATCCACAGCAGGTAGCTGTGCTATATAAATACACCAATAACTTCCATATTTCTGTTAATTTTCTACTTATTTATTTACATTTCAGGTTTTTTATTTTCTTCTCTCCTTTTTCTTCAATTTCACAAAGCAAGAAGAAAGGTCAAGATGCTTTCTTATAAATATGAAAGCTATTTGTAAAACTAAAAATAGCCTCAGTAAATAAAGAGCAGAAATCAAAATTGAAAGCTATTTTTCAAGTAGGCTGGTTTTGAAATTCTTGGTATATTTTTGAAAACTAAAAAAGCATGTTGCTTTAAAGTACGACAAATAGATAGGTTGGGGATGAAATGTGTAACAATTGGGTGTGCTCAAAATATGTACACTACAGATTCTTACCTTCTCGTCCAGCATGTCAGGATGCTCAGTAAGCCAGACACAAAGGCACTGGAAAGCTGCAACTATCACAGAGTGAAGGTCACGGGAGTGGAGCGGGGCTGGCCGGCTGCACTGGTAGACTATATAGCTGCATACTGAACTAATAGCTCTCTTTTGATCAGAGGAATCAACAGTCACTTTCACCTGTATAGAAGCAAGCAGGAGAGGACTGTCAGGTGAGAATTCCTCCACAAAATCTTTTAGAGAAGAAATAGTTTTTAAAACCATTTCAAAATATAGCTTTAAGAAATGGGAATAAACAGTTAAGCTCTTTTATAATACAGCTTTAAATATGTGGGTAAAAATATTCAGCAGTGTTGTGGTTAACGGCTCAATGTCCAAGTGGAGAGCAGTTAGCAAGTAGTGTTCCTCAGGGGTCAGTACGGGGACTGGCACTATTTAACATCTTCTTTGG
Organism: Oxyura jamaicensis; assembly: GCF_011077185.1. Lineage (NCBI taxonomy): Eukaryota > Metazoa > Chordata > Aves > Anseriformes > Anatidae > Oxyura > Oxyura jamaicensis. Next base: position 983,255 of record NC_048912.1, read on the forward strand.
TGACATGGACAGTGAAATCCGGACTTGTGCAAAGTGTTTGATACTGTCCCATACAACATCCTTGTCTCTAAACTGTGGACAAATTGATTTGATGGACAGACCACTCAGTGGGTAAGGAATTGGCCGGATGGTCACACTCAAAGTGTTGCAGCCAATGGCTCCACATCCAAGTGCAGATCAGTGACAAGTGGTGTTCCGCATGGGTCAGTGTTGGGACCAGTGCTGCCTAACATCTTTGTCAGTGACAAGGACAGTGAAATCAAGTGCAGCCTCAGCACGTGTGCTGACACCAAGCTGTGTAGTGCGGTTGACATGCTGGAGGGAAGGGATGCCATCCAGAGGGACCTGGAAAGGCCTGAGAGGTGGGCCTGTGAGAACCTCGTGAGGTTCAACAAGGCCAAGTGCAAGGTCCTGAACCTAGGTCAGGGCAATCCCAAGCACCAATACAGGCTGGGTGCAGAATGAATGGATTGAGAGCAGCTCTGAGGAGAGGGACCTGGGGCTGTTGGTTGATGGGAAGCTCGACATGAGCTGGCAAGGCGCGCTTGCAGCCCAGAAAGCCAACTGTATGCTGGGCTGCATCGGAAGCAGGGTGGCCAGCAGGGCGAGGGGAGGGGATTCTCCCCCTCTGCTCTGAGACCTCACCTGGAGCCAGCTCTGGGGCCTCCAGTACAAGATGGACACGGAAGGATTAGTACGAGTCCGGAGGAGGGCCACTAAGATGATCACGGGGCTGGAGCACCTCTCCTATGAAGACAGGCTGAGGGAGGTGGGGTTGTTCAGCCTGGAGAAGAGAAGGCTCCGGGGAGACCTCACAGCAGCCTGCCAGGACCTAAAGGGGCTGCAGGAAAGCTGGGGAGGGACTCTTTGTCAGGGGGCATAGGGATAGGACAAGGGTAATGGCTTTAAACTAAAAAAGGGTATAAGGAAGATATCCTTAGATATAAGGAAGAAAGTCTTTACTCTGAGGGCGGTGAGGCACTGGCACAGGTTGCCCAAAGAAGCTGTGGATGCCCAATCCCTGGAAGCGTTCAAGGCCAGGCTGGATGGGGCTTCGGGCAGCCTGGTCCGGTGGGAGCTGTCCCTGCCCATGGCAGGGGAGTTGCAACTGGGTGATCTTTGGGATCCCTTTCAACCCAAACCATCTATGATTCTATGATACTGAAACTAAAATAAATGCTACATTAAGGTGCCACCACATTTCATGGCTTTGTCTTCAAGAGCAAGAATGGCACCAATATGGTTTGATAAGAAATTAACTGCAAGCTGAATAAAATAGTATTTGAAACTTATTTTCAGCAAGTACCTCTTTTCAGCTATAGCAACCCATTCATCTGTGAAAACCCACTCACACTCCCAAGTCTCCCTTCCACGGGGCTTCTTTCTGCTCATATCATTTTTCACTAGGGATATTTGGTCAGCACAGTAATACTCATCAGTGAAAAAGTGAAAGAAAAACCACACTCAGACAAGCAGATTAACCAGAAAAAAATTGCAGAAAAAGTCCTCAGCTTCTCTCCCAGCTCAGCAAGGCTTCAGAAAACAAGACTCTGGTCCAGAAGGGTTAGTGAAGAGCTTTGCAAACTGAGGCAAAGGTATCAGCATTATAAAATTAAGCAAATAAGTGGATCTCTTTTCTTCCCAACCTGTGCATTGACACAGGAACAACCAGTTAAACCTGTATTTTCCTACTCTGTAGCACTTGACCACGCCATGTAAAGCCTTATTTGTTATTTAAGAGGCGGTCTCAATATCAAAGTAGGAAGCTGGATGGTCTTGCTGGTGACAACAAGGAAGCCAGACATCTGTACTCAACAAGGAGATGGACGATACTTTGGAGCTGTAGGCATTATTTCCTTCAGGAGCATAAGATGTATGGCAAAAAGTACCTTTAAGATTAGCTTATGAAAAGCAGGTTGGTGAACAAGTACTCCTGTAGGAAACAAGATTTTCCAATTTACCAAGTCCCAGTAATAAGGTGGTACCGAAAAGATAAAGGGTAGGGTAGCCCTTAACCTTAGAAGGACTTTGGTAATCATAGCTTCCAAAGGCACAAGCAGAATCAGTTCTCCACTCTGAGGCTCTGCAGTAAGAGGTGGTCTCTTTCCACCTGATTCACTACTAAGAGAAAGAATATCCCAGATATCCCAGAAGAATTATTTTAGTTGCATGAGAATTATACACAGATTACAATGTTTAATATTAACCTGGGAAAGCATTTGTAAATATATGCTTTCACTCTCCTATCTCATTGCAAACGGGGATGGGGGGTGCATAAAGATAGCCTGGCTTAATCACACAAGACACAGGAACTCCTTATTCCATCCTGTGCTCTGTAACACCCGTAATCATATTTGAACTCATTGCAGAATACTTTAAAAGGTATCCTTTAGCTCATGCCATTGCAGTAATAACAGAAGTATGCAGCCCAACATGGCTCAGTGCTGACTCCAGGCTTTAAAAAAGGCCCATGACATGCATATTCAGAGAGATCTGTCAAGGCCCCAGGGGGATGTGTTAGGGAATGCTTAACTGTCACACCAGTTCATTGCGGCTGCTGTAAATACAACAGCTAAGTATTGCTTAACAAACATCACGAACAAAAGTCCTCAAGCAGAAAAGGGCATTTTACTTTTCACCAAAAAAGGTCCCTCAACCTAATAGTTTTAGTTATTGACTATTTACTAATTTGCTAGTTAGTCCCATTATTGGCTAAGTGAGTCTCCTCAGAGTTGAGTAACACAGATTGCAGCTGAGGGTACCAAAATTAAATGAGTGGTTCAGCTGGGAAGTGGTGAAGAAAAACAGCACAGCCAGTTTCAACTGAAGAACTGTGTGTAGATAAAGTTTCTGAGAAGGTGACATTTTCACGTCAGAAATACACTATCATTTTCTAAGTTCAAATTATTTCCAACAAAAGTTTAGAAAATGAATCATTTACAAAAAGGCAGTCAAATTATTTAATGTCCTGGTGTATTTCCATCTTGGACTAACTACAGCAGAAACTCTTGTTTCTAAGACTGATTATACAGTGAATGGACAGACTGAACATCCAACCAAGCAAGCTATGATAAATGGTTCACAGTTGTGTTGAAAACCAATGGCCCAAGCCCATGCACTGCCCACCGGAAACTTAGTGGCATGTTTTTTTCTCAGCTGTGCAACCTAATATGTCAGATGCTTCCCCAGCAACGTAAAAATAAAGAAATAAAACCACAACCAAAACCCAAAACAAAGCAAAAATATCAACATGTGAATCCATGAGAAAGATTAGGAATTATCCAGCTCAACAAAATCAGCCAGCTCAACAAAATCAGCCAGAATGACACAGTAGAGCAACATGCATCTGAACCAGTCACCCTGAGCTTTGCTTTCAGCCAAGAGGCATTTACTGGATTCACTTCACTTGAACCAGTGAGCTTGTGCATTAAGGTAAGATGAAGCAAACGTACAAGAGGAGGACTGTTTTTTTCTCAAGTCCAAACCAACACTTGCTGACAGACTCGGATGCAGACTTCTGCCTGGTGGCATGACTTTCATCTGAACAGGACAGTAATCACCCTTCTGCGAAGAGGCTGGAGCAACCAAAACTTCGTCTCTCACCTTTGCCAATCCAGAGAGAAGTTCCAGCGCAGCCAGTGAGATGCTCATGTCCTGCCTCCATTGTGAGTTGAGTCTTTGGGTTACCAGGTGAATGCTGCGTATCAGTAGTCCTGCAGCTGTATCTGTATTAAGAGCTAGGATATAACCCCAATACCACATAGCATAGGGAGGGAAAATAACTAAGCATTAGTAACAATAAGCAAAGCACGGGCACAAACCAAAGCAGCCACGATACACACACAAAATTATACACAACCCACAATCTAGAAATTTGGTCTCTCTTGCCCAGGCTAACTCCCTCATATACAACACCAGCATGTTATACAAATGCATTCAGACTAGCATCTCATCTCATTTTGGTTTTGTTTCTTTTGTCGACATTTTGGACAATCACAGCACTCTGTCACGTTTCAGCTTCAGGTTTTGGTATTGTTCGCTATTGTACTTAAATCGCTCTGATGTCTTGCAGACTCAGAAGAACAGCAGCATTAATCATACACATTAGATATTGGTACTAACACATGTAGGCACTAGTAATGAACTAACAGAGAATGTGTAGCTTCAGATACCTAAGTCAGAAGTTAACTATTCTCTCTATACTTAATTTTATCAGAAGTTGCATCAGGTATTTAAGTGTAAATAATGAAAGAAGCCATCCTGGAAAAAAGATACAATTGGTTCTAGACTTTTAATTTTCCTGATCCTCTAGCTCAAAATTAAAATTAGGAAATGTTTTTAGGCTCAATTGTTCATTGTTAAGACTGAACTAGTCAAAATAATTTCAGAAACAAATGTTCTCTGTCACCCTAGTAGGGGATTAAAATGTTAGCTACACATCACCAGTAAATACAGACCATCAGTTTTCAATTTTTCCTTCAAACATACAGCAGAAATGTAGAAATTTGTTTCATAAACTTATTACAACCTTACCTCGTGTGCACAAGATTTTTTTTTTAAAAAAAAAAAAACAGTAAAAGAAATCGATAATGCCAACAAGTTCAGGGTCAAAATACTACAAAAATACTTTTAAAGTTATTTCATGGTTTAAAGAGCCAATAATTCAACTACAAGATTTTTTTTCTAACCTTATAAATGGATATTTTACATTGAGAGATTCCAAGAGCATTTGTCAATGAAAACACATGAATTAAACATGTAATTCAAGTGGTGTGGTAAAAACTAGCACTTCAATCATTTTAGAAAAATCCTTTTGAGAAAGCGCTAACATGCTTATGTGAATCACTGTATCTAACACCTCCATGTGAATATACTAAAATCTTTCCCATTAATCTCCCTCTTCTTATTTTGAAAACTAGAGGACAAAAATTTGTCTGGTGAGAACAGTTTTTTAGCTAGCCTACAAGATGGTCTGTTCTCCCATTCACTTGGCTAACATCAATTACATTGCTAAAGACCAAAGAAGCAAATAAAATTCCAGAATCTCCACATTCAGCTAGCTTACCACAGAAAGGTTTAGAAGAACATTTATTTTATCACAGAGATTAAAAAAATGCACAGTACAAGACATAACAAACTAATATTAATTGAAAAATGTTTGTTATAATGACACGTTGCAAGCGTTCTGCTTACTTGCTCTATAAAAACAGGAGTTCCCCAAATGGTCTTTAAAAACAAAGGTGCTACAAAGCTCAGGTAAGCATTTGGAATGTTACCAAAATGAATAAAGCAATTAATTTATACCTGATGTGTTCCATTACTATTCATGAAAACTAAACATCTTGAAAACATGACATAGTAAAACAGTTTGCAAACACTTTTTGCATAATTTATGTTATTACTTCGAAAATGTTAATAGGAAGAGTTCCTTGGTAATATTAAAACCAACTAATGCATAAAAACCAACCAGCACACATGAACATGAGCACCCCATATGGGCACATATGAGATCAGATCAGTAATAAACAAAGGAGCTATCCACCTCAGGTTCAAAACACCCATGCATATTAATGGATTAGCCAGAGCTACAAAAGAGAAACAAAAATCAACTCAGGATATAAGGACACATTTTTTTCAAAAGGGCTATCCTTACCATAATCCCTTAGAAGGGCTTGTGCTGGTCGTTCACTGTCTGGTGTTGTAGGCTCTGTACTGCCTCCACTTGCAGTGCTAATGCCACTGTTAGTACGACTGTGGCTTTTGAAGAGGTTATTTTCGCCACCATTCTGCAAATTGAAAGTCAGTTTTAAGCGATGAGATTTTTGGAGTAGAATTCTCTATATAGCAGGATACTCCAGATACAGGGGAGAAATATGATCAGACCTCAGGGAGCTAACTGAACATCTTAAAACAGCAGATTAAATGAACTACATTCTTTCTGAAGCAGTAACTTCATAAACAAACGAAAGTCTTACCGTTTCCATCTGACAGCCAATGGCTTCTAACAGTGCTGAATCTTGAACAATATTTAACATTGCACCTGAAGATTAGATGAAAGAAGGTAACTACTAAAGACCATAATAGAACAGTCATGGCTAAAATTTAGAGAAGCACTGAAGGTCTAGAACACAGAATATCCATCCTGTTTTATAGTTTTTATAAGAGTTCTATAAAGCACAAGGATTGGCTTCAGGCTTAGCAATTCGATACAGAGGAGAGCTGAGATAAAGAATGCTTTCAGCTATTTTAAAAATGCTTTCAACATAGGTTTCTTAAATTCCTCAGTTCAGAAGGATTTTTGTTTCACAGAAGGGTTGTAACCTTTCTGTCTCCCATCAGACTGTGATCATTTAAAAACTCAAGTTACATTTAAAGAGATTTATTGATTCTGTTAGTAAAATAACAGTAGTGTTCAGGTAACTGACACAGCTAAAGTGCACTGCGTAGTCCAAAGCCATCTCAAGGGTTATACAGTACTGGCCTGGGCTAATCTCTGTACCTGGCACAAAGAGCCTTCCTTCCTCAATCTGGCCATTAGGAGACAAAAGGCAGCTGGTAACTGCCAAACAAAAATACAGTTTCAAGTTTTATTGGACTGACAGTACAGACAGCAACCTGTTGGAACATAAGGCGGATAAGGCCTGGTCCATTCAACAATCGTTAATACATCAACAAGAGAGGCTGTGATTGTTCTCATACTGATCGAGGACCCATTAAAAGAACCCCCAATCCACTGTAGCACAGCTATTTTTATAGAGATGTTTCTGCCCAAAATCTAGACCAATATTTGCATCACTGCTCTCCAAAACCACAGATTATCAAATTAAATACCCCTTTCATTCTGATTTGGCTAAAACATAAAACCAACTTCCTAAATCAGTAGGTTGGTACATAGTTTGAGGCAGAATATACCAAAATTCTCTGCATAAAAGTGATCCCCAGAATCCCATTTCTGTGCTTTTTTTGTTTGTTTGTTTTCCCACTGATGCCCAAAATAACACACTGCAGAAGCTGAAGCTCTCAGTACAGCTGTAACCAACCACACCGCATTCAAATTAGCCAGCAGGTAGACAGAAGAATCCATCCTGGGAGAGATAGCTACACACAAGCGTAAGACACAGTTAAAATTGCTGATGCATTCTGGATGTCTTATGTCAAGTAGTGCAAGCAGCCTATAACTGCATTAATTTTTTTCCCCAACCTAACAACAAATGTTTAGGAAAATTCCAGTTGCTATATGAAGAGAAATGCACTAGTCATTGACAAATATTTAATGAACAGCTGGAAATAAACATAATTTTTGTTTAGAAGGTGGTGGTACATGCAAGAACCTCTTGCTAACCTGGAGATTCATGAATCCTCTCCAACCAAAGCCAGCAGGACATAACTTCACATATGGAAACCAGAGTTTAACAACAGGAAAACAGGGCAAACAATGCATTAATGTGTCTCAGCCAGGTAATGGTGAAACCATCCTAGGCTGAGGATCTGCCCACCTGGATACAGGCACCAGAGGGGTATAGGAACACATGGGTAAGATTTAAGAGAACATCACCCCACAGTCCCTGAGCCGAGACAACCGCAAGTGTGCTGATGCCCTGTGAGTCTTCCTTAGAGGACCACTATGAAGCCATACATTCCTCAGCCCTTCACCAGCACTGGCTACAAAACATTCATCCAAATTATTCTTCCCTGATCTTCTGCTAGTGAAGAAATAATTTCTTTCTGAAAAGCAACTTTCTGAAAGACTTTGCAGACTGGATTTGTTTCCATTCACTGCAGTGCTTTTGTCCTTTCCCCTCCCTCTCCTGTGAGTCAGATAGCTTCTCTGCGTTCCAGAACAAGTCAGGTGCATGCCCAGGGCAAATCCACTTGCTTTTTAAACAGTCAAAAAGAACATGGTATGGTAATTGTTTTGAGGGACAAGGACACCATAATGTGGGAAAAAAAAGTTACTACTACATAAAATAGGGAAACGAATCAGGGAAAAATAAGGCAATTGAATTTTTACTTGTCTGAAAATACATCCAACTTGAAAGATTATGCTATATTCACGATTTCAGCTTTTAGTTACTAAGTATTCACATGTTAATACATCTATTACCTCAAAGAACAGTTTTTGCCAAACCACGATGCATCTCCAGTCTCTAATTCTGAAGCTTTTATGTGAGGATTTAGACAGTATTAGACAAATATCATTTGTATTCTGCCAACACTGGAGTTTCATTTTATTTCTAGGCTTGATCATGCAAAGAACTAAAATGTTCCAACTAAAATGTTCCCTGTAATCCACTAGTCAAGAATTCTTACCAATATTAAAATCAACATTTTTTTTTCTATTTTCTGTCCTAGTTATGGACTGACTTTACCTACTAAAACATGCTTTCATTCTATCTTTACTTTTCAAGTACCATTCCACATTCATGAGGAGAAAGACACACATTTTTAACAAAAATGTGACTTTTGTAAAGATATTTTCATGGATATGAGGGAGATTATACAGAAGATGACCTGCCAGGAATTCACTTCTTCTTCTTGCAAAGCAACACATAAATAATTACTAATATTTAATTATTCCAGGAGAGATTAAGAAAGACACTTCCATAACTGAGTTAATAAATAAAAAACATTGAATTTACCTAGTATCATTTGAGTGTTGTTGGGATCTGTTTCAGTTTGCAAAGCTCCTATAAGTATATTCACAAGCCTCAGCTTCAAGGAGAGAAAGGTTACTGGCTTGTCATACGTTGAGCTATCATCATTGCTATACTTCCCTTCCAGGACTACCTGAAGGAAAAATATACTTGAGTAGAGATCAATTCCATACTTATGCTAAACACACCAGCATGGTATTGGTTTGAAAAGTCAAAATCCACAGCACACATTTCTACTGTTGACATGTAGTATAGCCTTACTGTTAGAAAAATTGCTCTAAGAGTTTAAGTGATAATCAGAATACTAAATACCACAGAATACCACAACTCACCCAAATGCCACTCCAAAACTACCAGGAAAAAAAAGCTCAAAATGCAAAAGAAAACTAAGTTTATTACCTCAGATTTTATGGTTCCAAAATGGTGAGGGAGAGGCAACAAAGACAGCAAGATGTTAATTGAAGCTCTTCTTAGCTCTGTGGGGTTTACATAGATTTTAAACTTTGAGAGTTCTCTGCAAATCAAAGCATCATACAATTAATCAACTTTTCCCAAGAACTTGAAGCCAAATTTTAAGTGAAAAATAAATATACAGACATCCATTGGTCTTAAACAATTTGCAGTACATGATGTAGCTGTTTCTTTCTTGGTTCAGGTTTCTTATTTTGTAACAGTGGTAATGAAATAATTTATTCATGCAAGAACCATTATTTGTTTAGTATTTTCTACTGAACACAGAAGCAGTAAACAGATGAAAGTATTATTCATATACTTCATTTTCAAAGCAGGAAGTCTCACTCACATGCCTTTATTTGCTTACTACAACTCAAACCAACCCAGCACTATCAGGGATACATCAAATATATTCCTGTGAATATTGTATGAAATACAATCTGCTTGAAAATAGGTCAACTTCTTTCAGTAGCCACTGTAAGACCCATCTAAAAGAAGCAGCGGCTCAGATTTAATCCCAGAAGACAAATAATAGTTTATGCATAACTTCAAAATTAAATTCAGTATAAATACATAAAATGTATGGTGAAGAAGGTACACACACAGTTGCATTAAGTTCCTTAAGTTATTTACTAAAAGCACAAATCTGTACTGCTCTGACAAGCAAGGTTATATCTTCTGGTTTAAGAACCTATGCCAACTTCACCAGCCTAAATTATCATGTTTTTCCATTTAATGATGTGTAAGATTACTCTCCAAATGACCACACTTGTAATGAATATACTGTAAAATTTTACATAAAACCAAGTAGGCTTAAAACCAATTTCAGCTAAAGCACTCCTTTTCCCTATTCTTGTAGATGCTGCTATCCAATAATGAATATTTAGATAACTCAAATATTTCATTTTTTAAAAAGAACTGTTATTGTTTTAAAGCTAATTGCATTAAATGAAATGAAAAATTAGAGTTTATGAAATGCTGCAGTTATCACTATCAAATATACACACAATATGGGGCCCACACTACAGAATTCCTTCTGTGAAAACCCTTCAGGAATGACAGAAACCCCAGAAGATAAACATCTCTTCATACTTCTTGTAATATCTATAAGGAAACAGCAATTTACCTGTCAGGTAAAATAGTTTCAAGAGCCGAAATGAAATAGGGAACCACGACATCAATCCCTTTCAGGTCACAGCAGAACAGAGGAGGGGAGTTGAGAATAACACTGGCAAGAACAGGGTGGCAAACGAAATCTGCTATCTGCAAACCCTGAATTAAAAGCATGTAAAATCTGACAAAGAAAGATGAGATTGAATTACTTGCGCATAAAAAAATATCAGCATCCTACATGAACAAGAATGTGCAGCAACTACTTGATCTTATCCATATAAGATAGAGCAAATGTCAAAATCAGAGTTAAGAAAAGTTTATATGAACATTCCCATAAGTTATGTTAGCACAGGCAAATATACTGAGCTCACTTTAAAAAGCCACACAAATCACACGTATTTCACGTGAAAAAACAGCAGAGGACAGCTTAATTGAAACATCTGACTTGTTGCAACACAGGGGCTGGGAGCTGCTGCAGATACAGCGCTGATGATTGCTACCAGTGTTTGAACGTGCTCCCCCCACTACTCGCTTCCCTGTGTAAGGATCTAAATGAGATCTTGACTGTAACTCCCTAACAGAAGAAAATTACTGCAAAATCCTTAGTGGAAGGACAACACTGATCAGCAATTACAACATCTGGATAGTGAGACCAAATATATCAACCAACTATTTGAAATGAAAAACGACAGGGGCAGAACCAACTTATCTAGCCAGACATTCCTCTACAGTTTCTTGGTAAAAGAATACTTACATCCCCTTTATTTTTCTGAGAAAAAAATAAATAAATTACAAAACAGAGGAATCTGACTGAAAGACACCATCTAATATATACATGAACTAAAATGGCTCAGTCTGCAAGGAAATTTTGACACTATGACAAACATAATTGAACAGTTTAAGAGTTATGATTTATAAAGTTGATTCTCTGCCTCTAGCATTTGTTTCAGCACTTTTTAACAAAAAAAAAGGAAAAAGGAACACTATGATAGGTATGACTGCCTTATTTTATTAAAAATAAAATTGAAAATGTAGGTTATTTCAGAACACAATTGTTTTAAATAATGGAATATTAGTGTATTTTTATACGTAAAAATATTTTTAAGAAAATCAGTGTTGTTTGACAACACAAGGCCCTTTATGGTCTAATAAAGCATACAAAGTTTCATGTTGGCACACTTCTTTTGTCCATCATAGCAGTATTCAATGGCAAGTTTAAAAAAACCCTCAGGAATGCAAGAAGTAAGGAAGTCCCAAAAAGACAACGTTCCCTCCAGCTGGGAGGCAGTCTGAGAGACTTCCCTTCAACTAGAGCTTGAAGAAAGCCCCAATGAAAACCAGCACTGCAAGGAAACAAAAGGGAGCCAACGCTCCCTTAGGAGAGGGATCTCTGCCTAAACCATCTGCAGGCTAGCCATGCTTTTAGAGTTGGCAACACAGGATTCAGACCGTAACTGAATGCTATTCAATGCAAATTACTTTGCACCATAAAAGAACACCAATAAAGCAACTGGAAGATAGGTTAGTACCGGGATAAGTAAGCTGGTAATATTTCCTCCCCAGTCTTCTTGCTACAAAATATCCTACACAGTGTCCCGCAAGCCTCTGCCCTTCCTGCTTCATAGTTGTCTGGGAATTCACTGGCATCGAACATAGGGTTGGAAGCCACTGTATCTGTGGACATTTGTGATCCTTTCCGGCGAAACTCCACGCTAGCTTGAGTTGCTAGAGCTGGGAAAAGAAAAAACAGTGTTTCACTGTATTTGTCAACATACATAATAGGCTCATGGGATCCTGGACACAAAGATCAAGTCAAATTTAGCAGTTATCATGAAGCTGTTAGTTTACTGTATTTAAGTCAGTGCCTCTGTTTATAAACAATTTGAGGGTATAACTTTTTTCCTTTTAATGATGGGAAGTGCTGACCAAAAGCCAATCCCAACTTTCTGTTGGGAAGAGTGTCCTTGCACCCAGCATTAACTCCCTATCGTCTCCAGAGGACAAGGATCTTCATCTAGTTCTCATCTCCAGAAAACGAAGCATCACCTTTCCTTGCCCCCTTAAGATATGAAAAAACTTTCTGACGGTGCCATTACTACCACCTCCGCACAAGTGCTTAATTTGCAACTGGCTAAATAATCTCCTGCTTTGCTCTGAACATCAAGCTGTTTTGATTCCATTTTGTTGCATAAACATAAAACACATTAAAAAAAAACACAAGAATTCTAAAGGACCCATGTCAGAAAGAGAAGTTTGCTGAGAGCCACTCTCCTGATTTGGTCCTTCTGCTCTCAAGAGTCCTGGGGTTTGATAGCTTCTAGTAGGGAGCTACCAGGAAGATCCTCCCCTATGCACTCACAGACTGTCCCACAGCGTGCACCGCACAAGTCTTGAGGGACCACTGTTACCTAACAGGGATTTGGTTCTGCTTGCTTTATGCTCTTCCTGCAGGATGGCTCTGACAGCCCAAGCCAATTAAATTCATGGTTTTTTTTTTAGAAAGATTTCCAGTACTCCTTTCAAACATCATTATCACATGCATATGATGCAAGAGGCTGCTCATTTTGCTGACTTCATCATTTCTTCTGGAAAGGCAACCAGTAAGTAGATAAATAAATAAATCACATCCTCACTGCCCAAGAAGAAAGGAAAAAAAGTCAAAATTCACTGTTGGATTACTAATGGCAGAAAGAGCACAATCCTTCTAATTTTTAGCTAAGACTATGTTGATGTTCAGAAATTTTATAAGCTACAAAACTAAACAGAACAAATAATGTGTGCTCCTAATAAATCAAGCTAACATAACCCTGCCAGTACCAGAAAGCTTACTCTATCTCAAGCCTGGGACACTGGGGACTATTAGGTTCACAATCAGTCTTGTAAACAAAGACTGTAACACTTTGACATTTGTAATACTTTATAATTTAAATTTATGGATCATATTTTTATTTTCCATTGTTGTTTTTGAAAAGAAACTCTAATGAAAACTGACAACTTTTAATTATTGTCTTTAAATTCATGGTTTAACTTGCTGTTACCTTACAAATTTTCATTGCATAAGTAGTAAATAAGCACAAATCTTTATGCATCTTCCCATGAGCCATTTTTTGTCCTAAGTAAGCTATCCAGCAATATACTGTAGTTGGAAAAAAACACTACATGCACAATGCATACAAATCAAACACTAGGTCTGTAAAATAAGCTTTAAGTCAAAAACAAAAATAAATAAATAATAAAAAAAAACCACATGGTTAGTGCAAAGTCCTGAAACTCATGACATGATCACAGACTGAAGTACATAAAAGATGGGACTGATTCAGGCAGATTAATTTGCTTTTGCCAACAATCCTCCCCATTCAAAAACACACACAAAAAATTACTTGGTTTTTTCAAGTAAAAGTGCAAAAGCTACAAGAGACAATGAGAATGAATTTACAAATAAAACATGGTATTATGGAAAAAGAAAAGCATGACCGCAATTAAGGAAAAGCTACTAGTTCCTACTTACAAGATTTATAAGAAAGAAGAATTTGGATAAAAGATGCTGCAAGATAATAGAAATAAAATGGAAACAAATCAAAGGACAGCAGTAGTTATAAAATACTTTTAAGATGGTGAAATTGTAATATAAGTTAAGAAGCTCTTAGCTTTTTTAAAAATAGATTAAAAGCTTTATGAAATAGCAAGCTTGTTAAACACATAGGTCCAAAACTATGGTTTTGAAAGTACCATGCAAAACAATGAACAAAAAGTTACAAAATACTAACAAGATTTAGATCTCTTCATATCCATCATATACATCAGTTGTTTAAAAGGATGTATTAACCCTTCCCAGCTCAAGTACATTTGCCTACATTATATTACTTGGGGTATGTTTTGTAAGGGAAAGATTACTTACCTACAGTCTCCTCAACCATAAGCTTCCAAAATCTCTGTTCCTGACAGCATTACTGCTCCATCCATCATAAGCCAAGCTGCTAACAACCCTTAACAGCACGAGCACCCTGACCACCAGCTCAACAGACAACCTTCCAAAGCAGAAATAAAAGGCAGAGCACCACTAAAGAGATCATCTCAAAAACAATCTCCAGAAACAGATGGGAGAGAGGAAAAACTCCAGAAGCCAGGCACCATGAGAGAAACCTACCTACCCTGGAGAAGCTGCTACTTTGAACATGCTGGGTCAGATCAAGACCTGCACCAAGCCTCTCAGAAATACTCAGTATTTCCCTAATCAGGGATTATCACAGTTGGCTCCTAGACCTCCCCTAAGCAGTCTTTAAGGTAATATATTAACAACAGTGGGGACAAAAGAGATGAGATTTAAACCGTACTCCAAGATTCCTTCAATGCCCAACAGCACCCAGGTGATACCAGCAACCACCCACAGCAAAACTCCCTCAGCTGCTTTACAACACATGGCTAGCAAGCCCATGACTACTTTAGGTACAAGGATTAAGAACAAGCCCATCCGAATGGAAGATTCAGTTGCTGAAATACTGACACAAGGGACTAATGAGATTCTCCCAATTCTCACCATTTGCTGAAGACATCAATTCTCAGCAGCTTCCATTGTATGGCCCAGCTTGTCTTGACACACATCCTGTCAATGACCTTAAACTCAGCACATGTATACTAACCCCAGAGCTGTGACATTCAGGGATATCTTCATAAAGCCTTCCTGCTGCATTTCTTAAGGAATTTATTCAAGTACCAATCATGGGGAGCTGTTCAGGCCACGCATATAGTTACATATCACACAGCCATCTAATTCTACATTCTAATTCTGCATACAAGCAAGATCCAAGTCCTTTCACAGGAAAACACACATTTTAGAACTAAGCGTTTTCCTTTCCTCCCACAATATAGTAATATTTATTAGCTGCCTGACATAAAGCCATAAAGTTTCACCATTAAGATTTCAGTGCAGAAACTAAACACTGACACAGGATGCTCGAGGCACAAGAGTATTAGCACTGATGGTGGCAAGATCCCTATTTCACTCCAGAATCCAAACAACTACACAAGACTATCTGGAAGGACAAGGCTCAGAGCAAACAGGAAGGCTGCCTTCCAGATAATGAAACTCCAGTGGCGCTCAATCATACACAGATTACACAGTGCAGCTAAACTCATGGCAGAGAAAATTCTGCAATCTCTTTTCCCAGAGACAAAGACTAAATCACTGCAACCACAAATGTGAAATACCTGTGACAACCCTTGCAGGATTCAGGATTAGTAAAGGCAGTTTTTTTTTCCCCACAGAAATAAAAGAAAATTGGAAAGAGTAGGGTGGTAGTTATATTCCCAGAACAGTTGAGGTTGGGGCATCTGAAGATCACTTAGGTGGGCTCAGAGCAGGGTCACCTACAGCAAGATGGGGTACTTCCCCATCCATCCAGGTATTTTTCAGCTCAAAACCTATAAAAACTTGCACATTTTTCCCATTTCAGACACATTCTTCTTGCTTTTATGGAGGTGAAAGAGTTCAAGAAATCAGAGACAAGAGGCACCAAGGCAAAGAGAAAAGCACAAGACAGATGTCTACTCATTCACATGGGCCTTGATCAAGTGTTCTTTATTTCCTAAAGCTCATTAGAAAGACTTCTTGTAAGATGGGAGAAGGACGATGTGCTATGTCCATGTGAATCAGCAGGGTTCACTTAAAAGAATAGACTAAATTCTGAAGTAGAACTTGACACTGCATCTCACCCTACAGAGTTTCTTGTTAGGCACTCCCATATAGTTCATGAAGATCTCTTTAGACCCATTATATAGGTTTTCATTGAAAATTCATGTCACTTCGCAGGAATGAAAAACACGCACTAGAAAATGCAACGTTCCAGAATGCAACGTTCCAGAAAGATGTGCCAGGGCAGAGGGATCTTCTTGGTCCTAAAAAGAGTCTTTTCCACCAAAGTATTTCACCTCTTTCTCTGACACAGCAAGGCAGACCTCAATCCTCCAGTCAGCAAGAAAACAGAAATCATAGCAGAGAGCCATTAAAGAAGAAATTCTTAACTGTATGGCATTTAAACAAATGGAATGTTAGAAGAGTTTACAACTCTTGACATCTGACACAACTGCAGTCCCATACCTTAAAGAAACATGGTATGTATATGGGCTGGGGGAAGAGACTATTACACAGCAAAGCTGGTACAGACACTTACAAATTACAAAATATTAAAGCATTTGTAAATATAATAGAGCCAAAAAGAAGTAATGTACCAAGATTTCTTTTAGCCCTCTCCCCTACGTGTAGGGATTGTGACAACTAGCTGTCCCCTTTCCTCGTGCCACACCTGTATTAGGTAGAATGAGCAGGTGAATGGGCACAAAACCAAGATCTGATGGGCCCCTCTTCTGTGATGGAGAGGGACCAGAGTACACAGTCCTCTTGGCCCACTTTATCAGTTCAGCACAGCACCTTCTGCCTTACACAGTTCAAGGAGAAGACTTCACCTGGAGATACCAGGCTTCATAGATTAGACTCCTAGCAACTCCAATTTCAACTTAGACCTGACTTCAAGGATGTTGATACTTCAAGTCAACAGAAACTGCAGGAGCCTAGAACTTTAGAAGTCTTGCCACATTTTCTTGCATAAGACAGAGGCTGAGCAGCTGACTTTGAGACCTCCAAAAGAATAAGTCAGGCAATCAGACTTTGGTGCCTCTCTACAGAGTTCCAGCAGCATCACTCTTCTTTTGATGGCCTGTCACAACATTGCTACGAACAATACTTTACATAGTGGTAACAATACTCATGGCATGTTGAAAGGGCAATGCAAATACTCAACTGAATTCTGTCAGTTAATTCTGTCTTCCAAACCGCTAGACAAGCAGGACAGAAGACAGATGGCTTTCTGGGTCTCCATCAGCGTAATTCTCCCAGATCTACTGCTGCTTATAAATGGCAGAATGTGTGATGTGCAAAGCCTGATCCCATTATTGATTGGTTTGAAGAGCTCAGAGAGGGAACAGGTTTTTTTCCTTTCATTCCTTTCCCAGTAGAAAAGCACTGGGGATAAAAATTTGCTACAAATCTCCATGTACGTTTACGTCTCTTGGTTTAAGAAGATGGTAATGCCCTCTATAAGGATAGCCATATGACAATCTTCTGACTGCTGTCAGAGGACTTAAAATACTGCATCTGTGGAAAGGCAGTCCTGGAACTCATTGAAGGAAGTCAATTTTGATTTTGGACAACTGTGCACTTTTGTTAGAGCCACATCATCTCTGTTTACAGCTGACACTTTGTTGCATAAGCAGCATCTCAGCTGATAGCCTTGTCAGGTTAAACACCTGATTGAAATTGCTCAAGATACAGGTTATGTAAAAAAAATGATCGGATCAGTCTGAAAAGCAGTAAGTAAAGAAATGTATTAGCCACATATGCAACTGAATACACCCTCATATTATGCTTTATTCCTTCCTAATCTCAACTGTTTCTCTAGTAATATATCACAAGGCTTTTTCAGAGGGACCTGAACCTCCTGCCACAGAAATCCATGACTGAAAACTTCCAAAAAACATCTATTGCATACTTAAAAATATCTTTAGGAGATAGCTAATCCTAAACTCATCTCCACGCAGAGGAAGAATGGAATTTATGATGCAATGAACAAGGAAGTTTATCGGTCCACCTGATAATATCAAATCCTACTATAAACCCAACTTGCTACAACATACCTCTACATCCTATTTTTCTTACTTTGGCCAGTGAGCTTCTGATGGACAGATCTCTTGGGAAAGTTTAGCAGACATTCAAAATACTACACAAAGAACAGGAAAAATGCAAGGACTGAGAAAGTTTACTCTTTTTTGAACACTTATCTTTAAAGAAAGGAGAGTGTATGAAATCCTCTCTGAGCAGAGCACTTATTCTTCTATCATATCTCAAAACATCTAACCTTTAGAGCTGAGCAAAGCATAGGAGAGAAGTCTAGCAACTGAGGAGTGAAGTATCAAGCTGCGTATGAAAACATGTAACAACCATTACTGACGGGAAGCAACTTTACTTGCTGTCTTAAGGATTATCTGTTTTCATAACATTCTCCAAAAACAAGAAGTATCACCTTATGCAATATTTTGAGTGAGGTTTGACAATTTTTCAAACATTAAAGAGTCACAGAAAAAGCTGCCGTCGCTCCACAAGCTGCTCTGGTAGACACCAAATTAGGAAATGGACTCTTAATACGTTTTCTTCACTTTATAACATTTTTCCCACTAGCATAATTGGGACTGACATGCTTGTTAGAGCAAGTGAATGTTTAACAGTGAAAAGTGATTTATTTATTTAATTTTAAAGCCCCCAAACACCTGCTGGGCTAATAACAGGTGTCGATTCAGCTGGGAGGGGTTAACCACAATACAGCACTTTAGATTTTATTTTTATTTTCTGATATGTTAATCTTGCAGGTAGGAAATGTCAATAAAAACAAGGAAAAAAACGTACATATATTTTTCAGTAATATTTACCAGTCATGCTGCTATCTCTGTTTATTCCATTATGAAGTTTACAGTGAACAAATGCTGCATCAAATAACCACGATCCAAAGAGGTTCAAGATGCTGTTAACCTTTGGCCTGCGAGGAGCTGGTAGTGGCCGTGGCTCAGTACTTGTCTGGTTTGGGCTGGAGAGTGGGGAAGTAGAAGAGGGTTGGTGCTGCACTTTTGAAGCATGTGCAGTAGTTACCTATTTGAACAGGAGAACAAATCAGCTCCTAGAAACAAATAAATGACTTCCTCTACCAAGGAAGCTATCAAATGGGATAAGAACTTAAATACGGAACACAAAATCTTACAGTGCTGGTTTTCATTGTTGCTTTATTCACAGTCACTGCCCGATGCCTTCGGTTATGGGGGGGAGTTGTGTTGATAGCAGTGTTCTGGGGCATGCTCAGCCTATTTACTGGCGTGGGTGGTGCGCTGTCTGACCGCGGTCGTGAAATGCCTGTAGATCAAGAAATAAAGCAAGCTTTCAGCAAGACTTCCACAATCTCATACACAGTAGCACAGTTACTCAGCCTTTGGACCTTCTGTAAATAGGCTAGCTTGTCTCCCTCTCCCTACTCCCAAAGACAGCAGTAGTAAGAAAAACCCCTTTCCCTTTTTACTGTTAGCAAAAATAAATGCACACACACACAAAAAATAAACTGCTTGTATTAGATAAGCAAATACTTAACAGTGAGCTCAATCAGCTCACTGAACAAATACTAAAGCCAGTGCAAGAGATGGGTAAGAAAGCTGAGCAAGTTATAATTTTATGGTGGCAGGATGTTAGGTTTTACGAGATGACTGATCTAGTTTCAAAAAAGTATTTGTGGTATATAAGAGCTACTCTTTCTAGTCACAGAATCAGAAGTAATAGCTTAGAAATTCCCTCTGAAAAATCTGCAGCAACACTACTTCTTCCCATTTGAATATTACTGCCCTCTCACCCCATTTGAAGAATTAAGTGCAAAACTGCAGCATGTCTGAAGATTTGACACAGATTTTTTGGCTATATCAAGCACTTCAATGCTTAACATATACATTAAAAAACAACTGACTTCTGTCTGTTGCACCCCAAGCAAATGGTAGTGTATGCCCTATGAAATTATTACTTTGATATGTGTATTTATATATATATAAATATATGCATTATTAAAGATAGTGCAATATTTTGCCAAATGCATGCATTGCCTAACTGTCAGAAAGAGCAAGATAAAAACAATGTGCTTTGGCACTTGGTATAGAAGGTAATGAGATCTCATTAGCCTTAGTTGAAGGAGTCCACGCTGCTGCTCTAACACCTGCCTGACAACACATTGTGTGTGTGTCCATCCACTCAGAGCTTGAATTTGATTTCTCCGAAAGCTCTGATGTTCCAGAGTGCTGGACTTTCAAGGACACCGTGTGTTTCACCTTGCTACAGAAGATTTTCAGAAGCCTGAAGTCTCCAATTCACCATCCTACCAAGAGCTCACATACAGAGCAAAGGTCCTGGTGTGCCTGCAGCAGAGCCAGGGCTGGCAGGAGCCCACGGAAGTGCTCAGCAACACAGCAAACCTCAGTCCCAGATCCCCTTCCTCCCCCATACAGGAGCTGAGCATGTGTACACCTGAGGGCTCATCACCACTGCCCAGGTGTAAATAGAGTCTTGGACACCCAGATGCAGACCCCAAAAGACCAACTGCAATGCCAGTGTTAAAGTTCTCAGATAAGAAACCCAGACTATTTTTAAGGGCCAATAGACATTCCCTGTGGGAAACACCCAGCAGAGGTACTGTGCAAAGCTGACAGTCCCAAAGCACTTCCCTCTGCTCCTCTGCTCTTCTCACAAGCCTTTCATTACAAACTGTTTTGTACACTCAAAATTAATTACCAACCCAGCTTTCACAAAAACCTCAGTTACAGTATGTTTTCTTCAATGCATGCTATAATTAAAAGCCTTTTTTAAAAAAAAAATAAAAATGCACTGCACAGGAAGGGTTCTCTTCCTGTCAATACACAGTTGGCCATATTTATTTTATTATTGTTTCAGTGGAGATGGTAAAATCCTACCATCACAGAGAGGAAGACAGCTTGACAGAGTAATACGAGGTGGTTGTTTTCTTGAGGTGAAGCCACATTTTGCCTACATATAATCTTCCTTTCATAAATTGTGGTAGTATTTGATAGACTGATGAATATTTAAAATCTCACATCTAGTATTAGTGAAAAGTAATCACAATGGACACAATAGGTTTCAAGATTCATGATCACAGTCTAAGTAGTAGTTTCAAAAACTTTCTAGAACAGTCACCATTTGTGGAATTGAAAACGGTTTGCTCTTTTTTATTATTAGTATCTTTTTAAACAACACCAGGACCCAACAAAACCACTTGAGGCTGCGAGGGGGGTGGTTCAGGCTGGATATCAGGAAGAGGTTCTTCACCGAGAAGCAGTTGGACACTGGAACAGGCTCCCCAGGGCAGTGGTCACAACTTCAAACCCGCTGGAGTCCAAGAAGTGTTTGGACAATGGTCTCAGACAAATGGTCTGATTTTTGGGTGGTTCTTTGGGGACTCAGGAGTTGGACTCAATAATCCTTGTGCATCCCTTCGAACTTGGGTCATTCTATGATTCCTACAAATGTGAAAACTATAGTAACAAAAGCTTATTTGCAGTGGGGAATACACTACAAATGACAATCTAATTTCACAGCCGTTTTCTTTTTTCTGAACACTTTTTTTAATCTGTTCAAGTCTTCTACAGTCTCCTGTCAGCTCACACTTCTGGCAGATGACAGCATTTGTTTGCAGACATTTATGCAAAACAGCGGTAGGAGACAGGCAGCTCTTCAGAGTTTACAATAGTACATTATTTCTGAAGAATTTTCAATAAGCCTGAAGAGTACTTAGAATAACACCTTAGATTTCAAGTACTGTATAGTGTTACTTAAAAATTACCAGCCAATGTTTACATCTACCTTGCCTTTCAATGAAGTCTGTCTGCTGGTAACCAACTTGTTCAAAGAATTTTTCTTTGAACAGATTTTTGTTCTTTGAACAGATCTTTGTTCAACAGATTTTTCTTCTTGGCAGTAGTAGTCACCCACTAATCCTAAATTAAGTGGAAGTAGCAGTCATAGTATAAATAACTAAAGACGCCAGTCAAAAATCAACACCTTGCAAGAAAAGGGGCACTGCACACAGCTGTTGCCACAAAGTTTAAAAACAAAGTTGTCAGTGCTCACAACATGCTAAAAGTGTAACACTTGTACTCTTGGTTAGACAATGAGAGAAAGAAGCCCTGTTTGAGAAAGAGAGATGTATGTTGAACTCAACAGTTATTTTTTCTTTGCATTTATTTAAAACTAAGTTTACCTGCAAATTTATGCATTCAAACGTAATTACTGTGTACACAGATGGTCGTTTAAAAGTGGCTGTGGATCCCTTCCCTATCAATTCCAGGATATATTTGCTAATGATAAATTGTTACATTTGTTTTCTGAAGAATACAGATTTGAAAAAGAACAAAAAAGGATTAGGTTACTATTCCCAGTTATCCACAGGTAAGTCAAGAGTGTTACCTAAGAATGCATCCACTAAACAGCTGATCCCACGCATGGCACGAAAGAATATTTGAGGCAGGTGTTTAAGGCAGGGGTATTGATTCAGTTCTTGAGTCATCCCACTCACATTCAGAAACTGCTCCTGAAATTTGGGGGTAGAACTAATAATGGCTGGGTTACTCAAATCCACAGGATTACTGTGCACACACAAAAGAGAGAAAAATATATTTTAGTCAGTTTAAGAACAGATTTTAAGAATGCTTAAAGATGCAGTAGTTGAAGGCAATTAATTAGCAGGAACACGAGTATCAGATAAAAAACTCCACATGTCAGAATCTTGTACCAGCATTTTTCTATTGGAGATTTTTGTAGCTTTTTATGTAGCCAATTTTTCCTTACTGAGTTGGTAATAGTCTTTAAGCGTTAAAAATACTTTTTGTTATTATTTTAAATATATACCTATAAAAGAATAAAAAATTAAAAAGCTTCAAACATTACCCAAATAGACTTAATAATTTTATTAATACTCAATGAACTGAAGCATACGCTAGAGAGTAATGCCACAGTTCCGTAACATCAACTATATACGAGGTCTTTTGAACTCTGTTTGTAAGAGGTTCTTACACCGTTCAAATCATTCATAAACAGTAAGCAATGAATTACATATTGCCAGGAAAAAATAACTAGAAAGTGAATGGGATGTAAGTTTTTTTCCCCTGACAAACACAAATCCTGTAACAGCAAGACCAGATTTACAGTACTTGCAACATTAACTATCACAAATTAAGAAAAAAAAACGGATTTTTGATTAGTTAAAAAAAGGCAAGCTTTAAACAGTCTGACATTTAGGTTTAATTAGTAAATAACATTTTACATAAAAAGTTTAATATTCTCTCAATTCAGAACATTAACTGTTATACCTTTCCCAAGAATCCTTAGAACAAAGCATGCCACTTGGTTGTGTTGCAAATTTAAGGAAGAGTACCATACATGTTAAAACTAACCATATAACTTTCTTCATAAAAAACAAAAGAGATACATCCATTTTAAAAATAATCTTTTGTAGGTTAAATTTAACACCCTGGAAAGCAAATGGAAGCAGTATACATCTCAGAGTTATTGTTCTGCTTTTCCTGTTTGCTATCTTAGAGAAACAGAATTGTATTGAAGTCTTGTTATTAGCTATTTGGCATTTTGGAGGATCTTGAAAAAAAAATTTAATTGAACTCATTGACTCAGAATGCTGGTTTGTTTAAAGTGGAACAACCCACTCATGACCTTGCACTGGACTGCTGCAGGTCACTGATACAAGTCTCTCGCACTTTATTCTAGTTGGGTACATAAAACTTAGCAATCTCCAGAGAATTTTTTTATTTCAAAATTTTATAAAAATAATGTAAGAATGTGAACAATGGATGATTATAGTACCTCAGCATATGTAAAAAGCGAAACCAGGTTTGTGCAACACACTCATTATCCATTTCAGGAGGAATCAGACCAGCATCTTCATCGGGAATCTTAAATGGAGGAAATGAAGGTCCATATGTAAAACGCAGCAATCTAGAGAGCAAATCAGATAGATCTGTCATTCAGTTAATGTTCCTCAAAATTTACCTGTGCATTGGAGCCTCAAATTAATCAGCAGGAGGCCACAAGCAGCAATGCAACATCTTAAATCTTCCTAGAGAAATCTAGTTTATACGATCATTTAGCCTCCTTTAAGCTTGGAAGGGTACCTGTACCTGCCTTGGAACATGCCTAAAGGTTCAAGCAAATCAAAGAGCTGTTAAAGCATAACACTCCACAGCAGCTCTCCCATACGTTTAGCCACGGGAGTTGCCAATTAACATAGGCACGTACGTAAGTGACAAGAAGTTACATAAAAAGGACAAAAGAAATAATAATCAAGGACTTTAAGCCCTTATCCCCAAGGTTCTTTAGCTGAAGTGTCCAATGACATCAGCAAGTCACATCAGGTTATAGGTCTAAATTACAAGGCAATAAAGACTTAAGATTTACACCAACCAACTAACAACACTCAATGCAATCCTGCAACAAGCACAGGATAGCAATCCACAGAATAGCAACCTCTTCAAAGAGGGGGAAAAAAAAGGAAAGATAGGAGTTTTCTTTCAAAGAATCTGAGAATTGCAGAACAGTGGAGGGGAAACCCATAGAGGACTTAAAAGCAATGCAACATCATGAGGATAAAGATTTTAGTTCACTTATCTAAGCCATTATGGTGAGCTTCTCTGAGTCACTCCTGTCTGATTTGACTCTTGCTTTATCCCCAACTTTGCAAACTTCCAGGCTCATTTCCCTGATCAACATAATCTTGGAGTCCCTAACAGGATGGAAGAGAGCTGAATAGTGCCTTCTCAAACTCCTGATGTTCCCTGACTAGTTTTTGGTTTCCCTAAGCCAAACTCTCTTGTAGTGCCATTTTTCACTTCAGTTTTCACATCCTTATTTCTAAACTAAGAGTGCTTGTTAATGGACATTAAATGCCCCATTCAGCACTGCCCACTTGCAGAGCTTCTTACAAGCCGTATGCTTTACAAAGGTAAAAACATTACAACTAGGTGACGGGAGAACAGAAGTCTAACTCTTAGTTTTACAGTCAGCCGTGGGTAAGCTGAGTTACTGTTTTCTCTTTCTCAGCATTGAGGACTACAGTAACTGGCAACCAACTAATGCAAAAGACAGCCAAAGTGCACAGGGAACCCCAGTCTATCACGGGGTCTAGTCATCTAGACAAGCCAATGAACTTTAGGACAAGCGGCCTTCTTCAGGACCAAAACAGAAACAAACATACCTACTACCAGGCAGTAACTGCTCTCCAGTATGCCACGCTGGATGCCTCAGCACCCATTTGTGCCGCAGAGGGATGACCCTGTAAGGGTATTGCTGAGGAATTACCTAGTTCTGAAAAAAACCCTGAAGTCCGGTGTTAGCCTGGGCTTACTCCTTGCAAAGACTCACCCTGCACCTCTGCATGCAGAAGGCACTGCTTTCACAGAATCACAGAATTGTAGAGGTTGGAAGGGAACTCGAAAGATCATCAGGTCCAACCCCCCTGCCAAAGGAGGTTCTTAGAGCAGGTTCTTAGATTGTCTTAGAGCAGGTTGCCCAGGTAGGTGCCCAGACGGGTCTTGAGTATCCCCAGAGAAGGAGACTCCACAACCTCCCTGGGCAGCCTGTCCCAGTGCTCCGTCACACCTCACCGTGAAGTTCTTTCGCATGTTGGTGCGGAACTTCCTGTGCTCCATTTTGTGGCCATTACCCCTTGTCCTGTCCCCACAGACCACTGAAAAGAGCTTGGCCAAATCCCTCTGTCTCCCACACTTAAGGTATTTATAAACATCGATAAGATTCCCCCCTCAGTCTTCTCTTCTCAAGGCTGAACAGACCCAGGTCTCTCAGCCTTTCCTCATAGGGGAGATGCTCCGGGCCCCGTATCATCTTTGTGGCCCTCCGCTGGACTCTTTCCAGGAGATCCCTGTCTTTTTTGTAGAGGGGAGCCCAGAACTGGACACAGTACTCCAGGTGAGGCCTGACCAGGGCAGAGTAGAGGGGGAGGATCACCTCCCTTGACCTGCTGGCCACGCTCCTTTTCATGCACGCCAGGATCCCATTGGCCTTCTTGGCCACCAGGGCACACTGCTGGCTCATGGCCAACCTGTCGTCCACTAGGACCCCCAGGTCCTTCTCCGCAGAGCTCCTCTCCAGCAGGTCATCCCCCAGCCTGTACTGATACATGTGCCTGTTCCTTCCCAGGTGCAGGACTCTACACTTGAGTTCTCCCCTTATGAACTGCAAGAAGTCAGCTCTTTGAGGAACATGATCAAATCTTAACTGAAATTTGGGACATTTTCAAGAATGACTAGAAACAGAAATAAATTGTAATCCACACAGCCTGCACAATCAGTTAATTTTAACTTAGAACACCATACAGGGATAAAAGTAGTATCTATTGGTATGACAACAACCAAGACCCTGGTTTTATTCTGCTATGAAGTCATATCCATGGTCACAGACTAACACTGCAAGTGTGTAGAGAATTCCAAATATAGCTTTCCATGCAGTTTTACATTGAGACTCTTACTCACAAGTTTATTGCTGAAAACCCAATTCAGACAACTGTTTACTAAAACAGCACTTTAACTGGTTGAAGCTGGAGCTTCACTAAAGTATTAAAAGCACAGCTTAAAATACAACTAAATGTAAAGTTAGCATCAGAGTTCAGTTTTCTGTGAATTAGATGTAAATCAACATTACTATGCAATAGAACAGCAGACTACAACATTACAGAATCCCTGCAGATTATGCATCAACAGAACTAAGACTGTTAGTCAACAGTGGAAGATAAAATGTGGGCATGAAATACATGGAACAGAACACCAACGCATGTTTGGAGACAAGAGCTGCACTTTTGAGATCAGTGAATCATAAAATATTTTCTATTATGCAATGCTACATCTAATGAACTAAAAATAGCTGAAGAAAAAACATGGGAAATACACAGAACTTGTATTGCAGCTTTATTTCCCACAGGTTTAACAAGTAGCTGCATAACCTGGAAAAATCCATCCACACTTGCTTTTTTTAAAAAAGTAATTAAAAAGCAAGTTTTCACCAAGTTAAATAAACCCTTGCAGAAAGGCATACCACTGAATGTTTCACAATGCAGCAGTTTTAATACATTTTCAAACTTTCATACAAATGATTACTGAAGTCTAAGGAGAGCTGAGAAAAGGTGACCAATTCCCCTGCTCCTCAATCAATCAAGTTTTCTCCGCCAAGAGGATGAGATTTGTCCAACTAAGACTTCATACCACAAAGACCCCATCATTAAGGATTCTGAGGCTCTCCTCACTATTTAGGGCCTCCTATCATAGCCTATCCTCTCCTACAGCCCCCCAGTCTTCCTGTTCCAATGCCCAGGCTTGGTACTGCTCTCCTTGAGACCCACTATGGGGGAAGGAGACTGCAGCCTGCCCCTGGCTCATCATGTCACCATCACCAGGGGAGCATCACCTCAGCTCTGGAGAGCAGGAGGTGCAGAGCTCAAGGAGCCACCTCAAACACAGCAACACACAGACACCGCTCAGCAGTAACAAGCACCTAGTAAGCTTGGTGATGACTGTCACTACACACAGATTATAATACTACACAATTGTAATATTAATGACTCATTCCTCACAAGACATGATGAAGAAGTCAGTGATGGAGACTGATATACATACACAAATAAAGTGCTGACTATCAGAGAAATGCTCAGATCTTATAGTAACAAGAACCAATTACATCTTCACTTGCAGAATGAAGACATACATGCCTGAACACGTGTGTACAGTTGTGTGTATACACATGTACACATGTGTACACAATGTGTACACATGTATACGTGTGTACATGTATACATGTATACACAATGTGTACACATGTACACATTGTACATGTACACATATACACAATGTGTACACATGTATACATGTGTACATGTACACATGTATACATGTACACATATACACATGTATACACAACAGGAGCTTTCAAACTTAGGATCTTATCCTGCTTTACAAGTCTTAGTCTACTGTGTCAAGAATAGATCATAGATCATCTATGACACCAGCTGTTTACTGACGGAAATTGAAATGGGAAAACATACTATATACATGTATATAAAATCTCATGGGGAATTAGCAAGCAGTAAGACCATTTGAGAGGTAACATTTTCTGGTTTACATGTGGTATATGAACTGGGAGAGAGAGCAGAGGGGTTGCAGTGAGGTGATCTTTAAGGTCCCTTCCAACCCAAATGATTCTATGAACAGTAGAAGAGTACTTGCAAAATCTCACTTTGGTTTGCTCATTCATTCTGGGATCACTGTGCATTCCACAAAATAAGCAACTCCAGAGAAAACCAAGCTGCAACTATTCCAGCAGGTGTATATTTATCTCTGTGGGATTTCTCCTACCTGGAAGTAAGGGCACAGATGACCTTGCTCCACTGCTCAACTACTGCAGGGTGATGTCGCCAGTTGGCCACCATCTCTTTGGCAGTTTTCCAGTAAGGTGGTGTTGGGAAGCATCGTGTACAAGCCAGTAACCACACCTCAAACAGCACACCAATTAATTTTTCAGCCAGACTTTCAGCAATGCCACCTTATAGCAGAAACAAAGCATACCTTTAGTGAGTACTCAATCTAAATAACTTCAGACATCTCTCCAAAGAATATTTCAATCTTAAAGGACTCTCACAAATGTCATGATTACATTTCACACATTTAGATTTCAGTTTAAGCAATAACTGCATAAAGGTTAAGTTTTGTATCATATTTTTCAACATTTTTCATTTAAGAGTGATTTCTGATGACTTCCTGCAGTCAATTAATGTGTTTTTTTTTTAAAGACCAAAAATAATGCACAGAACCCAACCATACATATGAGTCACTAAGATATACTGTGAATTACCTACCGACCCTAGGCTGCCTTCCATCCCAAAGAATATTTGATATCATTTATTTATTTCAAAATGAGTATAAAATGATGATTTTTCCAGTAGGCAGGCCAAACTGGAAGGCCTATGAGTTTCAGTGACACAAATAGGGAATGATGCTATCTGAAACTCTTCACTCTGCGCGTGTACACAGTCTGCTGTTCTGCAACAATACATTTTAGAGAACTGACTGAGAAAGCATTCAATCTTTTCTGACAACGCTTTATTTCAGGGTAGTGTAGCAGAATTATGAGAGCTATTGTACTCTAAGAGCTTTTAACAGGTTTCCCCCCATTCCCCTGGCAGGTCAGCATCCAGCAGAGCCAAAGCTTTGTTCAGTAACTGAACCAAATGAAAGTTTAATACAAACCTTGCACAGTTGGAGCTGCTAGAAGAGTGTCATTAATCTGAAGAAGAAATAACAACAAAACCTCCCAGGTTTCTCTTGCCATAATTGTTGATTCACGAGCCAGTTTCTGGACAGCTTTCAAAACCTGCAAGCACAATCTAATCTGACTAGATCCTGGGTCTGGCCTGCAAAAGAAGAAAGCGCTACTTGAGTCCCTAAGAAGGAAGTGAAGGGCACTGCACAGCACTGCGTACAATAACAATGTGTACAAACTTTGAGAAATTACAAGCAGAAACATCAACATTATTGAACTCGAGCCAAGAACGTCTAACTCTGCATCGCAACTGTGTCTCTGAGCATCCTAACGCTGCCTTAATGAGAACAAGACGTACCATAACACTTTCCTCCACATGGCATGGAATGCACCAACACAAAGTGAACGTTTAAACCAGACAAAGTATAACCCATTATACCAATTGAATCTATCTTAGAACAAACAACATTATGTTGTTGGGACATCACTAATTGTTCCATATGCAAGGCAGGCGAGTGTGTTGGAATCAGAAGAAAGCATTAGCAAACTGATTTATCTTCTTCCTAGTATACCTCTTGCTTGCAAACTTAGAAACGACTCTTGCCTCCAATTTATTATATTTAAGAAAAAATGCTAAAGAGCATTACTAAATAGGCAAAACAGACCAAAGGAAGAAGGGATAAGGAGAGAAGTTGTCAGCGTCATTTTTCCCTACTGTAACAACCAGTTACACATTGTCACTGCTGAGTGACATGAAGCATTGCACAAGTAGCAGACTCTCTTCCAACCAGTTAGTTTCTACAAGGCAGAATGGGTAAAGACTAGTAATATGAAGTGCTCCTGAAAATGTCTGAGGATACCAGTAAACAAAACTGAGCAAGCCTAAATGTTTAAGGAGTGAAAGAGATTACAGATTGAAGTGTGCAATATATGCAAGCCAAGCATATTTTTCAAGTTGTATACTTGAAATTTCAAGCTGTAAGCTTAAGCCCTCCTACCACTTGCTGAAAAAAAAAAAAAATCATGAAGATATTACCATCCAGGCTACTAAGCAGCATTACTAGAGTCCAGCCAAATACTTTCAATGTTGTATAAGCCACAAGTCACATTGCATGGTAAGCCTTTCACGAACATGCTGATCCACTAGATAAAAATCTAATTTTCTTAGAGATTAGTAGCTCACATTGAGATCATTCATAGACAAATGCTTTTTAAAAATACAGTCAACTCTTATCTTTATAGAATAACGTTGTATTACAGTACTGGAAACAAGATTACAAAGATACAAAATAATATCCAAAGCAAAATTTCAGATTACTAGTTGCAGTTCAGGACTTCAGTGGGTTGTTCTACTGCAGTGCTTATCCTACCAGATCATTTCACAAAGCTTGGGACAAGCAAGTTCTGCCTTGGTTATAGCACTACTTTTCTCCCAGGCAACAACAGAACTCAAAGAATATCCTTATTTTGCTGCTCTTGAAGTTTCAAAGTCTGTCTCAAGACTTGATTCCCTAAGAATCAAGCAAGCTTATGTAAAGGGACTGACATACAGGAACTCCATGCGACTAATGGGATACTTCTGAGCTAATGCGAGAGGCAACTCTGAAGTCCCCATCCATCTATCAGTTCATCTTTTCCACAAAACCAATTGAATGGCAAGCTTTGTTGGCAGAATTTTGCAGGCTCACATCTGAAGATTTCCACTGGACCTGTCCTTTTGGTTCCCACACCCATACCCAACAAGAATCGCTCCCATAATTTCATATGTAAGTTAGAAGTTACCAAAAAGTCACATGCCCCATGGCCTCTCAAGTTTCCAGACATCTTAGTTGGAGAGAAAACACCAGCGCCATGTCTATGCTTCAGGGTCATGGAAAAGAGTTTTCGTATTTTCTTTCCATGCTTCAAACAAAAGTTTGGCAGTATCAGAATTTTATCTGACAGTAAGAACTACCACTGCTGCTTAAGTCATCTACAAGGCTTCCTGAATATCATAGTGTTTGTTAGACATGTGCAGCCTGCAGTTGCTTGGGGAATACTCAACTACATCATGAAAAGAAGCCCTCATTTCTGAAGGTGTGGACAGAAGATCAGTGCTGGAGGGACAGATGCAACCACCCTTCCTCTACTCAGTCTAGCAGATAGAAGAAAAGGAAACAACTTGCTCACCTTTCATCATTCTTAATTTTTTAGCATCATGCTATTTCAAGGACTGTGCACATGAACAGTTGACTTACTTGAGCTTTCAAACTAGAATTGCTTACACGTTTTGTATTTGCTGGATATACATTCTTGAAATGGTATTTTAGTTGAACCACCAACTTAAGGTTCACTTACTACAGCTGAACTGTTCTTCTGCAGAGTCTCAAACCCCCACCACAATTCTACTTGCACCACTTTTAAGGCAGCCAAGCATCCTGATCAGTTCCAGGATACCAGGTTAAGGAAGGAAGCTATTTTAATCACAAACCTCTATAGGAAATAGGCTTTTAATTAAGGCTTGCTAATTCACCACAAGATCAGGCTACTTCCAGGAGATAGTTCAATGCAGGTTGCTACAAGAGCTCCTGAGTAAGCATTCTACAGCCACCTGCGTTAATTAGGTAAATCCAGGAAGTATTCTCCTTTTCCCCTGTCCTGACAAAGGACAGCAAGCTTATCATTTTTCTCAAGCAAAGTGCACACAACTCAATGCTGTATTTAATCTTTATTATAACATGCTTGTTTGTTGCTGGAATGAATTCTAAACATAGCTTCTTGGAAGAGAAACCTGAAGAATTTTTTTCTTAAAATGGAGTAGGAACTTGAACATGAAGTGTTGCCAACATCAGCCACAAAAAAAAAAAAAATAGTGTTTCAGTTACACACTGGGGCTCTTAGAAGAACAGGAGAGCTGTTACACTTTGTGGTATGTATGTAGGCACATAGGTTTACAGTCAATGCAAGGCAAGGGATCCCAGTAAGAACTACTTAATGGACACAGGAAGAGTGCACTCTCCCCTGTGCCAAAGGAATAAGGATTCCCAGATAGTATACTTCTTTTACTTCTTTCTGTATCTGTTAGAGAGCTGTATTAGATCTAGCAGGACAGTCATTCTTTAGCAGTTTTCACATTTATCAGTGGCCAGTGTTTTTGACATTCTAGACATGTAGATGTAACTTTTGAAAGAGCTCTGCTTTCACTGGAGACTATCTAGAACTTCTACCTCCATGTTTAGACTTTGTTGTAGTGCAGCTTTATACTGCTAAGTAATTAAGAGACCTCTTGATACCATTACTGTATTGTAAAATATTCATTATTTTTAGTTATGATTACCTAGTGCTTAAAATGAAAGCATACCTCATGCCTGCATCAAATGACTTAAATTTTCAGCCTCATCATGCATCAGTACCTTATTGGTACATTATCAGGCATGTAAGGAGTTTCATGAAACTGAGCCCAAAAAGACTGACACACACCATGAAAGGGCTTTTAAGACTATTCATATCCAGCAGAGAGTTTTAGGGGGTCTTCTCCATTTTCCTTACAGCTAAAAAAAATTTAAAGGAAAGTAAATTTAATCTGTATACCACTTTTCTGGGCCTTCACGCTCATTTATTGAAAAACAATGACTTGAGACTTGTACCATACAGAAAATTTAAGACCTCAGATAAAGGAATCAGCAGTGTAACAAAAAGCCAGAAAGATGGGATTGTCTTCAATAGTTAGGTCCATAAAGATACTTAATCATCTGAAAATAATCATATTAGCTGTAAAATATGAGACTCCGGCAGAAATGCATTGAGTGCTGAGGCTTGAAACTGAAGGTGGAAAGACAGCAGTGAGAAGGTATCGCTATTTCTGTTCTTCCTGGCCACACATTCTTGTTTTCTTCTCAGGGCAGGCTACTGTATATTGAATTCTGACTTTATTCTCGTGATCAGAGTCCCATGACAAAACCCAGCTAAGCCTAGTCAAGGCATGAGCCAGGCCTAGGCTAATGGTCAACAGACTAGGAAGGGAGTTACTGGGTTCATCTGCCTTTCACTGGCATCTCCAACACAATGACCAAGAAACTGTCAATAGTTAGAGACAGCTTTCTACTGAAGTCTAATCTGAAGCATTGTTTCCTCAAATTTGTTCCCTCTGCTGGTTCATCCCTGATCATCTGTTAACAGGAATTAAAATGTCATTTTCCACTGCAAGTTAGAGAGCAATGAAAACTTCGGTTAGGTTGTAGACTTTGAAACAATCAGCAAATAGCAGTGACCTTCTCAAGTTGCATGAACTACTATTTAAAGCCCTTTATTAACAAATCCTTCAGACAAAGTAATCCAAGCACAGAAGAACATTTAATGCCATATCACTGCGAGTGGCCTTAATACTTCTATAAAGTAGATGCTCTGGTACTTACAAAGCAGTACTAAATGTGAAGTAATTTCAGACAGCAAGCATTTAAGTACTGTTTCACAGGGCACTATTAAAATGTCTCCTTTTTTAATCCAACATGTTCAACAACACCAGGTACATTTGAAGTAAACTATACACCAAATATGATGTTGAGGGCACCCAAGGCAGCATAACTTTTTGTGTAAGAGCTAGAAGCAATTGTATCAACATTACCATCCAAGCATGTTTAGTGTAACATCAGGTTGTCAGGTAGCAAACACTCTTCTGCGGGGTTCTTTGAAAGTTACCAGTGAAAGATGGCCAACATAGTTTTGCTCATTCAACAGTCAGCAAGTTGTAGGCATTGAGAAGTGACTAACTACAAGGTGACCACACTTCTGATATGCTTCTGATGGCATGGGATTACCATGATGTGCTCTTCGTTATCTCAGCTTTACACGATACTAACACATGGTCACACAGTGATGCTATTTAATCTTTTTCCCCCTCCATTCACATAATAGAGATTGTTCATGAAGTTCTTAGAACAGCAAACATTTGAGCTGTGACAATCAGTAACTACCTAACCACAGCAGCAACTGTAACACATGTATGGAGTGACATCTTCCTTTATGACAATAGCAATCTTACATTACTCAGGAGTCTGCATGGCTCATCAGGCTTTTCTGACAGAGGTTACCTGCTTACTATGGGTCCAGATTCCTGTGTCTCTCTCCCACCCCAAACACTACCAGCCTGATACTCACCTCGGTACAAAGAGATTTTGGAGATGTTTGAGAATGCTTTGAACATAAAGGTTTGGTTCCTTAATAACTGGTAAAGGAATGGAGTCCTTAGGTAATACAAGAGCCATGATCCAATCTGTATATACGTCGACACAGTATTTCACAGTATCGCCATCCAGAGGGAGGGTCAGTCCATAACAAACTACCTCCATAGTCCATTTTACCTATGCAAACACAAAAAGTTGTTAAAAGTAAGTTTGAGCAGGCAAACAACGATCAGTGCACATTGGTTCTAATGCAACGATATAACTGTAGTTATGCAGTACATGCATTTCTATCTGATGTAGACATGAATTAATGACTTAGTGTTTTCATATGGTATCATGACTTTACAAAGAAAGTCTTTAGTCTAAACTGTATAGAGAACTCTTCAGAACATACAACAAGCTGGACAACTACAAGGTGATGTAACAGAAGACTTTCAAATTCTAGTAAAATAAATACACATACTATACCAAGACTTCAAAAAAAGAAGTCACACAGTTGCTTCAACAATGACAAAGGTAATTCCACAAAAAGGCTTTAATGTGTTAAGCACTAAATTCAAATTCCACACCCTGCTTCTTTAGCCTGAACTTCCTGGTATAGCAGCTCAGATAAACACCAACACCACACATCGCTCACTACTAGGTCACAAAGTGCACTGTTGCTATGAACTGGCTGCTAACACAAACATTATGTAGATTACTAACCTAAAAATACAGTACATTTCAAAAAACTTGGACTACTGAAGAAAATTTTCTATAGCCTCTTTTATTTAAATGTCCACTCTAGCATCAGAAAAATTACGATATCCAAGGAAATGCACTTACTTCTTTGTCTGTTTTTAGTAAACTTTCACTTCCAACTGTGGATGTAATTAAAGCTTGCCCAAGAGGACGCACCACTGCATTTGCCACTTCTCTCCCCACATTTTCAGGATAGCTGTGAAGTACACTGGTATTACCCTGATCATTTTGAATGACAAGATGCAAAGATCTCCACTCCGAGTACATAGTGCCTCTATGCTACAAACCAAATAATACCTGGGGGAGGAGGCAAGAAAGACAATCAGTAGAATAGAAATACCTATGGAAAAAGTTACCAAAACTGAAGTTGTTTGCTACTGTAAATTCAAGGTTAATGAATTTGAAGACCCGTAAGAGATTCTAACAGCTGCTATATAACCTTAATGTTTTTAAGGTAGCTGAGATTTTTTTAAAAACCATTTTCCCCCCCTATAGTTTCAGTTAGGAACTAGTTGCCCATTCAAGACACTAAAAACTTAAGCAGCAGCAGCTTCACCTTACATCTTCAGCTAGTGGCAACCCTGCCAAAACAGCATTCTTGCTTACATGACTTCCTTGGCTAGATAGAGGATAGCTTTGTATGTATTTAATTCATATAAGCAATGGTTCCCATTCATACCTTATGCCCTTCTTCAGTTGGAGAGTAGTTAGAAATACACACCAGGATACTGACAAGAAAATCTTATTCATCTTGGAAGACAAAATTCAGCCTTTTTTTTTTTTAAAACTCAATCCTAGAGCATGCAATAATCAAAATTTTCAGCCATCAGTTTTGATTAACTGATAATGACAAGTGCATTTACCCCTCAGTAAGGCCTGACTGAGCCTTCACGGATCACTACCTTAAATCCAGTCTCACTTTATAGTTTCATTATAACTTCATACATTGCTACCAAATGTGTCATACTTGCTATATTGACTACTGCTGCATTTCTAACCCCTGTAAAGTCAATGCACTTCAAGTCGTTCAGCATAAAAAAAATCCTTTCTGCCTCAAGAGCAGTGGGCCATGCTGCAGCACCAGCACACACACACACCACAGCTCCAGGCAGCACAGCACATGATGAGCCCAGCAGCTATCCACAGGCTGCGGTCCAGCCTCAGCAGGCAGCTTTAAGAGATCAGCTCATCAGCACAGTAGGAAAGCTAAGCCAGCACAAGTTTCCTGTCTGCTGGGACAGTTTTCAAGCTAGATCAAGATCTGATCTCACTCTGGTTAGACAAAGATCTGTACCACACAGAGGAGCCAGGAGAACACACATCCAGGAGAGGTGGCAAGAGCAGGTTTTCACACCTACTCAAAGTAACTTAAAGTTGCTGTTTCAGCAGGCAGTACCACAGCCACCCAAGCCATCAGAACTGGGACAGCACTACCTCCCTCTTCCCCCCTCGCACACCAGCACTGGCATCAGTTACTTGAGCCAGCTGACCACCTGAACAACCGAAAACAAGGGAAGCAGGGCTGGCACGGGAGGAAAGGCAGAAGCATGCCACAGCTCAGATCAGCTCAAGCTGTCACAAGCAGTGCTCTGAGGACTGCTTGCCAGCTGTATTTAGCTGGCACGCTTTGGCAACTAGTTAGCTACACAGGGAGTGTTTTGAATGCCTCTGTTACACACTTCTTGGCCCAAAACCAAATAAGAAGGCAGGCCTGGAAATGCACCTTCCTAAAAACAAGCCATCATTTAAACAGGTCTGCCAACTTAACTCACTCCCCAAATCTGACTTACACCTAAAAACCTGCACAAAAATCCTGATGACTCCCTTCTCGAGAAGAGGCAAGGCAGCAAGGTCTTGGTTTTCCAAACTGTGTCCTTCCTGGTTTGAGGCAGCAATCACACATGCTCATCTGGCAGCAGGTGCAGCCCACAGGAAGCACATCCTCAGCATCTCTGGGGCATTTTTTCCCTCCTCCGTGAGCAATGGCAAGGGAATGCCTGTCCCACCACTGTCATGATGCTTCGGTTGAGGTGAAAACACTTCCAAGACACTAGCTCTTGGGACACTGAGACATCACAACAACACCACCACCACCAGAGAGGGAACAGGATCCAAAATCCCAGTTACAACCATCGTCCTTAGTTATGGCTTCACTTGCTGGTTAACTTAGAATCATAGAATATCCTGAGTTGGAAGGGACCCTTAATGATCATCAAGTCCAACTCTTGACACCGCACAGGTCTATCCAAAAGTTCAGACCATGTGACTAAGTGCACAGTCCAATCTCTTCTTAAATTCAGACAGGCTCGGTGCAGTGACAACTTCCCTGGGGAGCCTGTTCCAGTGTGCAACCACCCTCTCTGTGAAGAACCCCCTCCTGATGTCAAGCCTAAATTTCCCCTGCCTCAGCTTAACCCCATTCCCGCGGGTCCTGTCACTGGTGTTAATGGAGAAAAGGTGTCCTGCCTCTCGACACCCCCTTACGAGGAAGTTGTAGACTGTGATGAGGTCTCCTCTCAGCCTCCTCTTCTCCAGGCTGAACAGGCCCAGTGACCTCAGCTGCTCTTCATACGTCATCCCCTCCAGGTAGTTTCCCCTGCTGCTATCTTTTCCCTTTCTTCAGATCCTATACCCAGTGGGCTTCCTCTTCATCTTCCCTCCAGTCCTACCTGAACACCACCTTAGTCTCCAGCTTGTGCTGGGATGGGAAGAACAAGGGGTAGAAGGGAAACTGCACCCACCCCACACGCTCTCCCCTTCCCCCCCAGCCTGCAGGTGCCATGGGCCTCCCTTCCTGTCCATTCTCCCAGCTTTGCTGCTCCAAGGCAAGTGCAAATGCACTTCCCATTTGAAACAGGAGTCCATTATAGAGGCAGGTTAATACCATCTGAGAACCAGAGTGTTGATTTAAATTAACTGATTTCAGCTGCTAGCAGCACATGGTTTCCACCAGCATGTGTCAGCTGAAGGAGCTAGCAGCTCCTTCTAAGGAACTTATCAGCCTGCTGATAAGTGCCAGCACGGCCACCCTGCCTGCCCTTAAGCTAGCACAGGGTTCCCAGAAGCATGGAAGTGTTGCACAGCACAAGGGAATTGTAGGCAGCCCCTTTTCAGAAGACAAAAGTAAATCATAAGACGGGGAGTCACAAATTCTGAAGCATTTTGAGTAATCATTGTACTGACACGAGGCAATGTGACCACATCCCTTCATATGCAGCTCCCAGCTGTGCCAAAGCAAGAGATGTACAGCTCTTTTGGCTAACCTTCCCAGGTTCTGAGAGATGGAGCATCTGTAACAGATTTGGGATATGCCACATGACGTGTAAGATGTTTGGCAGCAGCACAGGGGTAACCAAAACCTCTGGTGCCACATGCACCCAGCCTCCTGCCTGACGGCCAACACAAATCTGATGCTCAAGAGTGAATTCTATCAATTTTCAAGGCCTCCTTTGGTCTTGCCATAAAATAATTTTCTGCTATACTGCTAGGAAAGAACCAACATTTGTGTAGGAAGCAGCTCCTTAGAGTGGGTGCAGGGAGGGTTGGGGGCAAGCCTGAACATTCACCCCTTCGCGCTCAACAACTTCAGATGTAAAAGATGTTTGCCTACAACAAACACAAAAGGGCTTGGAGCATAATGACAAGCCATCCCCCCAAAATGGAAGCCTCCGGGTTTCATCAGAACCAAAAAGGCAGAGCCTGAGCTGAAAATTCAATGGAAGAAATACTATTCATAGAGTACAAGCAAAGACCATCAGCAGAGATGCTCAAGCAACACCTCACTGAAGAGGGCAGAGCCTAACACAAACAAACAGCAATACAAAGGGACTACACCATAAAGTTCTGGGATATTAAATACACTTCACAAGTATTTAATGGAAAACAGGGTCCCACCTTGACACTGCTGCCCCTCTGCCCTCCAAGTTTCTGCTGGAGGGTCCAGAGAGCAGTCCAGGTCTTAGCAAGATGAAAACTCAGCACCACTCTCACAGCAAGTCCTCCGGGACTGCAGAAGTGCATGATCCTCCAGGCAGCTCGCCTTTGGAGCCCACCCAGGAGGTATGCTGCGTGCCCAGCACACACTGCACTAACAGACACTGCACAGAGCAGCCAGCAGGCAAAACCAACAGAAGGCCCACCTGAGAAACTCAAATCCTACAGGCCCTCCTCTGCTTAAAGCCTTTTTTTGTGTGTGAAGTTGGCACTTTGTTAAAGAATAAACGGAGATACGTGTCAGGATTACTGTTAAATGAAAAATCTACATGCAAAGCATGAAACAGAGGAAGAACAGGAACTCATGTCCTCCACCCCCAGGCCAGGTGAGCCATTCAGCCATAGTGCTGCTGAGCAGAAGAGTGGAGCTGTGATACTCCCCTGGCCCAGGGAAGATGAATTTGTCCAGCTTTCTCACCTAGCTGCAGCAGAAGTCAGAACACGAAGCTAAGCCAGGTAAAACAGGGTTACAGACATAAGGCATTGTTTAAACCCCAGAGCTAGAGACTCAGCTACCCCTGCACTCCCTGCTCATTAGGGTCTGAGCCCCCTTCACCACTGCGGTTCCTGAGAAAACCACTGGACACGGCCCTGCCAAAGCAGGAAGCCCAGGCACCTGCTGTGAAGAAGGTTGCTTAACACCTGAGTACTGTCACATGCAGATTAACAAAACCATAAGAAGACAAGACCATCGGTCAGTTTGGTGACTTTTGGCTATTTTAATCTGCTGTCAAGGTTCATTACTCAGGCATTGCTACTGATTTGCTTCATGCTATCACTCCATCTGTAAGAGCAGGGCTCAGAGCTTAATCTCTCAGGTAGCCCATCTGAGAATTTAAGGTGTTCTCGCAGCCTTCACTGGTGCCAAAAACTGCTTAGGGAACTCTTCCATAGCACAGTGCATTTCCTTGACCAAGAAGTTTTCATTCAGTGCTTTGTTTTACATTTCGGCTTCTTCCCCGGGCAGCTCTACCAACAGCAAGGGCACAACTAGGAAGGGGTCTCACAAAGCCGCTGCTCCACTTAGCCTAGGCTGTGAGCCTGCTGCTGGGCATCAGGCACTGCTCACCTCATTCTAAAGAGCAATCCTATCTCCTGCCCGCCGGCCCCGAGCACGGGAGAAGAAGCGAGATAACTGAGGGGAAACAGAACCAGCACAAAGCTCGCGGGGACCGCACCGCCTCCCCCCCCGCACTACTCGCGAGAGGCCTGGGTAAAAGCCGGGACACAAAACTTCTCTCCCCCTCGCGACCGCGCTCCCGTCCGCGGGAGCGGAGCTCACCCCCCACCCCGCCCGGCCCGGCCCGGCCCCGCGCGGCCCTTCCCGGGGCCGGAATGCCGCCCTCGGCCGGCCGACGGGGCAAGGGCCGAGGCCGCGGGGTCTCTGCCGCCCGCCCCCGCCCGCCGCGCCCAGGCCCGCGCCCGT